>NW_020523471.1:0-82248 GCF_003368295.1 Carassius auratus
AATGGTCTGAACTGCTGTATCCTGCCGGTAACCTTGTGTGATTTAGACTACTTCTGGAAAGAGTGTTCAGGTTTTTAGACTGAACCTATTCTGGGCTCTATGAAGATGATTGATGCTGGGAGTCCAGATAGAACGTCATTGTTCCAAATGTTCTCTCTATTGATCAGGACGGTCTAAAATGTCCAGAAATGTTGCATTGATTCTAAAGCCCTGCACAGTAGATTGAGAAGCTATGGAAGACTTGAACCTTTGATCGATGTAATGACCTTAATTCCCAATCTGTTTACTGTGGCAGAGATCTGATAAAGCAAAATTGCTAGCTCTTATTTTCCCAAGGGAGTTTGTGAGAATGGACTGTGTCATGCTGCGTTCTGGTGTAATGATCTTACAGTTCTTTTTGGCTTCACTTTTATTTCTTTTAGGGTCGCTGTTGTCTCTAAAATCATTTTGAAGGGCAGAAGACGGAGGAGGAGTGGTACGGCACGCAGTACAAAAACAGGAAGCTATTACTGATGATGCTATTAAGGTGAGAAACATTTTGTTTTGATCTTGTTTGTTCTTTCCTGTTCAAAGTATGCAGACAAACCTTATCTTTATTTTCATTCAGAATTTAGACTAGTGTTAAATTGTCTAGACCGGAAGCTAAAAGGGTGTAGGGAGGATCCATGTTTTATGAGCATTGTATATTTGGTAAAGGGAACAGTCTTGTGCTGAGCTGTGAGGTAAGCAAGTCTGATGATTTTTGTAAAAATGTTATAAACCCTACTCTAGCAGATTCATTTTAATGTTGGTTTGCTCTAAAAAAAAAATAATAATAATAATACTATTTATATAAATATTATTTAATATTTAAATATTTAATATTTTAAAAATTGTTTCCTTTTTTTATTTCAGAAGTGGCAAAATGCTGACCCCAATGGAAAGTTCAAACTGCCAATGAAGAATGAATTCATCCCGACAAACTTTGAAATTTATCCTCTAGAAAAGGATTCCCCGTCTGTCCCCGCTCTGATAAAGGTGTGCTGTGCTTAAAACAATGTTGTATCATTTGCAATGGGACTAATTTTACATGAATTGCTGAATGTCTTTCAGACATTGGGCTTTTCTTTTTTCCTGAATCTCTTTCTTTTCTTTTTAGGACACCGGCAATGAGCAAAGTTTGGTTCAAACAAGATGACAAATTTTTCCTACCCCAAGGCTTGTTTAAACTTTGAGTTTTTCAGGTATGTTCAGCATAAAAACTGTACATAGTAGTGATTGTCTGTTTGTTTATTCATGTTACTGCATAACGGGTGCTCCGATCAGGATTTATGAGACAGATCACAGAAAGCTGTATCTGCCGATACGATCACCGCTACTGATATTTTTTTTTCTTTTTTTTTAACTATTTTTATCATGTGGAAATATTTATAGTAATACTCAAATCAGGATTTTTTTTACGTTTATTCAGGGCCCTGAATTTTCATTTTTGAAAATGGGGGGATTTCCCTATTATAGGCAACTCTTGTGAGTGGGTATTATTTTTTTTATTTGAGGGGTGGAGGGGAGTGGAGTTAGAGATTTTTCAGAAATCTATATTTCTCACCTAAATGTTCCATCATGAAGTGCATTTACACTCATGCAATTGTTGCACAATAGCTTACACACAGCACAACACAGTTGCTCAAGCAAGTGACATTTAAACTACTTTTCTTACATTATCACAAACATTCTAAATTAAAGGGGTCATATGATGAAAAGAACATTATTTTATACATTACCAAACAAATTAGTTTCGTTTTCACAATGAAACGCAGCTTCTTCCACAACATGGCTTCGGCAATCAACAGTGAGAATAAAAAAACCTGTCTTTGTGTGAACATTTGGTTGGCGTTATTCAAATCTTCCCACATCGTGACATAAGACGTGGGGGTGTGTTTTAACGAGCCGTTTTAGGTAGGCGTGGTTGACTTAACTTTTATAAAGAGAATGAGTCTTTAGTCTTTGCAACTTTACAGATCATCTTTATGCACCAAGAGCTTGTAACACTCCAAAGAGAAAGTAAAAAATTTAAATCACATCATATGACCCCTTTAAAACTTACCATTGACAGAAACACTCAGCTCTACTGCCCTTTTTTGCATTTAAATCTTTATTACAAAAAATACTGCAGTTCTTAAATAACTTTTTTCTACCTCCATGAGTGCCATCTATTATTTAGAGCACTAAAAGGGCTCTTTTCCTTTTAAACCTAGCCAACAAGCCATATTGGAATTATACATGCATTTATCATGTAATTACTACATTTTCATATGTACAACAAACAATGCGCTTTCACTTTAATTCAGCACATGCAGTGAACTCCATCTCTGCTCTGCTGCAGATGCACCACTCATGGAAAGCACTGCCAGACCACAACTGTGTGCAAAGCTTTAAAATCTGTTAACACGAGCATGGAAAGAAAAAAAACGCACTGCAAACAGAGAATGTGACGATGCAACACTGCCTTGAGTGTGCAAGTGATAATTCCTCGCCTTTAGTGCAGACACGATGTGATTTGAATCGGAGCACACCTATTGCATAATATTAATAATTAAAAGTACGATTTTTTTTTATATGAGATTTTTAATTTGCTAAATATATTTCACAAATATAATAAAAAATAAAATTTGGTTTGATTTAAATGAGATGATCTGGACTTGTTTTGACAGGTGTCATGAGATTCACCCGAAAAATATTTTACTAGTTTATAGGTTTTACTGATACTTTATTTTTTTCCATCCAACAGTGAAGTGTCAGACTGTTTTTATTTAGACCAACTAACCTCATTTTAAAGTTATACAATTATTTTGCACCCTGTTAACCTGTTAACTGTTTAACTACTCCAAACCATTAAGAAACTGCAATTACATTTTTCATAGATCGACCCTTTACACTAAAGTCACAAGTGAAAGGGTTTATCACCTGCGTTTTTTCCACAGCCCGTTTGCGTATGTGGACCCGTTGCATTGTAACATGGCGTATTTGTACCTTGAGCTGCTCAAGGATTCCCTGAACGAGTATGCATATGCAGCCGAGCTAGCTGGCCTCAACTATGACCTTCAAAATACCGTCTATGGGATGTATGTAAGTATCCTAATATTCCCCCATGCCACTGTTTGCCAACATGCTCCTCCTGTGAGGACAACAGTCCAACTTCACACACAAACAAATGACTACCAGTGTTGCTGTCCTTGTGGTTGTAGACCCAAATCTTTGTTTGTGGCCATTACTTCACTAAAAATTCTTTTAGTGTTGTTTTTCCCCAGATGTAGAAGTAGACTAGCTTTAGATTGTCGCCGGAGCTGAGGCTGCATATTCATACTCTGTCTGTGGTCCCTCTCAACTCGTTTCCTTTTGTCTTGTCATGACCCTTCTATAGAAATATCACTCCATTTGTTCTTTTTTTCCCCTTTTCTTTTTCCACGTCCTGCTAGTCGCTACCTATATGCAGACCCACTGCACTGCAACATGACTTACCTATTTCTCAGGTTGTTGAAGGATGATTTGAGAGAGTATACATATGCAGCCCGCCTGGCAGGGTTGGTCTATGGCATAGCTTCAGGAATGAATGCCATCCTTGTAAGTATGGTAATTAGCCCCTCCCCCTTTGAAATGGGTGGGGCTGTGGGTGAAGGGCGGAGCTTGAGGCTTATGAGTGTGCAGGGTAACTTGTCTGTTAAAATCTGCTGCTTTCTACAGAGTATGGCGATGTTATACTTTCAAAATATCTGTCTGATCAGTCTGCTAGAATATTTTTTAACTTTTTAAAGTTTATTGTATTTTGTGTTGGGTTTAGGTGATTTTAAAGATACACGCCCAAAAGAACAGAAAACAAAGAGAATAAATGCTTGTCAAGCACAAAATGACAAAACAACTTCAAGTCAGTCCATGTGACTTGTGGTTCTATATTTCAATTCTCTTGTATTTGCATATATTAAAATCGGACCCGTGTCTAGACAAACCATGTATAAATGCAAGTAGTAACATCAGATGTCCATGTTTTTGACCAATCGTCAAATCGAGTTTAAACCCGGTGACCCTTACTTGTGTCCACACAAATCTTATGCTGAAGGTCAAAGTAGAAAATAAAATAAAGACACATTTTTAAATCCACTTTCCACATCTTCTGGGCTGTATCTTAAAGCAGTGGTTAATGTTGGCATGTTTGGCTTCTTCAAAGGAAAGTTTTTACTGTAAAGTTTGTGCCTGTTTTCAGTCTAATCCACTAACTCTGCACTTTACGACTTAGTTTTTGGTTAGTCTCTTAAAGTGTAACTGTTTTTTTAAGTTTTCTGAATGTTATGTTTAAATATGTAAATTAAGTATTATCTAGTAATATGCATGAATTGGTATACATTACCAGAACAGAAATCTGAACATCAGATAAAGCCAGGTTCAAGTGCAAAGGTAAAAGCCTTCAGAATATAGATGGGTGCAAGAGAAAACCTTTTTTTTTTTTTCTTGAAGACCTTTTAAAGGTAAATGGCCAGAATTTACTAGTACATGGACTATCTTTCCTTAATGGGTACTTTAAAGTAGTTTCCCCATCACAGGATGGGATCAGCCAAGATGGATGTTAATAGAAGGTGTAAACAGGCTGACTGATTTTGGGAGGACGTGGCAAAGCTGGGCTGCTTGTAACCTGCTGTGTGATTCACTTACTCCACACTGCATGCACACACACATTCATCATAATCTAAATGCACTGCAGTGATGGTTGTCCGAAGATGAAACCTTTTAAAGTATAACTTTAAATGTTGTTTTTAGTCTGTTCTGCAGTAACTCAATGCATCTGTGCTGAATCTGTGTATGTTTGTCTTCCATTCTAACAAATTTCAAAGACCATGAATAAGGGAAGTCAGTGCTTGAACTGATTTTGTTCTTATCACTCATTCTCAAAATTATTCAATGTATCTTTATGTCAGCTGTCAGTCAAGGGTTATAATGACAAACAACACATCCTGCTGAAGAAGATCATGGAGAAAATGGCCACGTTTGAGATCGATGAGAAGCGCTTTGATATCATTAAGGAAGCGGTGAGACACAAACACTCTTTAAGATACTTTTTCAGTAACAGATGACAATTATTAGCACAAATCTATACTTGCAGGGTTCTCTGAAGATTTCCACAGTAGTTCACTTGTAATTTATTTTGGTTAATTTGTGTTTTCAGCTCCTCGTAACACATTTCACCATTTTCTTACATCTAAACCTAAATTAAAGTATTTAGAGAAAACCGAAAGAAAATGTATAAACCCTCATAACACTCCATTAAAAGTTGTTGCACACAAGGCAGTTCTACTCCAGTTTGTTATAAACATTTAAATCTGTCAAGAAAGCTCTTAAAGCCACCGTTTATTCAAACATGCAATCAGTTAACATCGCTAACCGATTAAATAAAAATAAAATCTCAAATACAATGCATGTATTTGGCAAAATACTTTTTTTCAAGTTACTTTTTCCAATGGGCTTTGGACATCAAATAGCTTTCCTTAGGGTAAATACAAGCTTTATTTCTGCAGTTGATATGCTAAATGGTTGGTGAAATTGATGCATCATTAGCAGAAATATCTTAATAATATAGTAATTTATACTGTGTCCATGAGAAAATGTGCTCTGTAACTATGTGATCTAAATGAAACTTGTGTGTTTTTCAGTACATGAGGTCTCTGAATAACTTCCGTGCGGAGCAGCCTCACCAGCACGCCATGTATTACCTGCGTCTGCTCATGACTGAGGTGGCCTGGACCAAAGACGAGCTCCGAGACGCTCTGGATGGTGCGATGCTCTTGTATTGTTCTGTGAAAGTGAGCGCAGTGGGCTCCTGCATGTGTGTTCATGCTGTGTCTGTGTTTTTCAGATGTGACGTTACCTCGTCTGAAGGCGTTCATACCGCAGCTGTTGTCACGGTTACACATTGAAGCCCTGTTGCATGGCAACATCACCAAACAGGTTTGTATGAAAATAATTTTTTTTTAAGACATACAGAAGAGGCAGGTCTGTCTTCAGACAGGTTGAAACTGTGCCTTTTAAAATAAATTAACTGTACAGTTTTTTGCTGTACTATGCTTGATGAATCTGAGTTTCATTCTTCTTTTGTAAGTTTGTATTTCATTGAATTAGCTCACAAGTTGACATAACATCGCATTAGATTTTATACGAGCAGTGCAGTCTGTCTAACTGTCTGTTGTCTCCAGTCTGCTCTGGGCATGATGCAAATGTTGGAGGACACTCTCATTGAGCACGCTCACACTAAACCCCTCCTGCCGAGTCAGCTCATTCGCTACAGGGAAGTGCAGGTACCTGACGGTAAGCGCTTCGCACCACAAACACCTATGCAACATCCGGAGCTTTTCTCCAACTTTGAGCTCTGTATCCACACCACTGTTCAAAAGTTTGATTTTGGTAATAATTGTTGTTGCTGAAAAAGTGTTCAGCATATTTTTTTTTATTTATTTTTTTTTTTTTTTAGAAAAAATACAGTAAAAATATTATATAAAAATAATATATTATAATTGAAAATTAAATTTTTTCTATTGAAATAGATTTTAACATTTAATTTTGTGATGCAAAGCTGAATTTTCAGCATCATTACTCCTGTCTTCAGTGTCACATGATCAAATGATGATTTTTGTAAAAATAAAATAAAAAAAAAACAAAAACATATTACATAAATTAATAGAAAAAACAGGATTTGAAATTAAATCTTTCATGACACGTCAATTTTGATCAATTTAATGCATCCCTAATCGTAAAACTACTGCCTTTACAAATTTTCTTTTAATATACAGGTTCTAATAAAGTAATAATGAAAGATTCTTCAGAATTTGTACAGTCTAAAACAAAATCTAAACTTAAACTTTGTGACCATTTTTTTTTGTTTATATTCTGTGGCATCAAGAAAAATACTTTGTTTTACATTTTATATTCATGTTATGTGTTTTTCTTTTAATACACTTTGCAGTATGTTAATCCATCAAACTTTATAGGAATGAAGAAAATTAGATGGTATTAAGACTGTTGTTAAACTTGAATCTGTGGTGTATAATCTGAGGCCTATGATTTTTGTGTGTGTTTGTCATGGTTCTTGTGTTTAAGTCCAGTTCTCTGTGGTTATCAGGTGGCTGGTATGTTTACCAGCAGAGGAATGAGGTTCATAATAACTGTGGAATCGAGATTTACTATCAGACGGACATGCAGAACACGCATGAGAACATGCTGCTGGAGCTCTTCTGTCAAATCATCTCTGAGCCATGCTTCAACACTCTACGCACCAAAGAACAGCTGGGTAACACAATCACTCAGGAGAAATGCTCGCAGTTGTCTGTGGAAATACAAATTTCTCTCTTTTTGTCTATCAATGCGACGATTAGAGCAAGTATTTCTGTTCAGACTTTCACTACCACTGCTCTTAAGAACATCATTCATTTATTTCTCTGTCTGTATAACCAGGTTACATTGTGTTCAGCGGCCCCCGCAGGGCCAATGGAGTGCAGGGACTGCGTTTCATCATCCAGTCTGAAAAAGCTCCTCACTACCTGGAGTCTCGGGTGGAGGCCTTCCTCAAGACGATGGAGAAGAGTGTGGAGGAGATGGGAGAGGAAGCGTTTCAGAAACACATCCAGGCACTGGCTATTCGGCGGCTTGACAAACCCAAGAAGCTGGCAGCTGAATGCTCCAAGTACTGGGGAGAAATCATCTCCCAACAGTACAACTTCGACAGGGGTGAGAGTCACCGATCAGATTTTGAATTGAACTCATGTTAGCATCAAGTATCTCAAGTTTTGAAACCACTGACTTTGATTTTCTTTGTCTGATCTAGATAACATTGAAGTGGCTTACCTGAAGACACTGACAAAGGAACACATTATGCAGTTTTACAGGGTTGGTAATGATCTGAATGCGTCGTCACACACTGAAACAGATGCGGTTTCTTGCAGCATAATCATAACTAGATTTGCATATCCTGAAAAAAGGGAGTACATGCTTGCAGCAAAATAAGTTAAGTAATGACATTTCCATGATGGATTGGAGTCTGCACACATTGTCTTTGCCTTGTAAATGCAGATGCATGATAAATAGACCAATCACAATTCAGTATGCAAATGCATGCAAAAAGGACCAATCTCAACGGCATTTTGCAAATATCTCAGCGAGCCCATTGCTGTCAGTTACATTCTTTAATATTCTGTCAGGTTGGAGGGAGATTTTGGTCACACTTTATTTTAAGGTTCTATTCTTGCTGTTAACAAACCATTAATTACGACTTTTGCCTCAAACTCTTAATTTGCTGTTTATTAATAGTTAATGGGTAGTTAAATTTAGGTATTGGGTAGGATTAGGGATGTAGAATATGGTCATCATGCAGAATATGTGCTTTTTAATTGCTGATAAACAGCCAATATGTTAATAAAAGCAGCATGCTGTCAGTAAGCAACTATTTAATAGTGGGAATTGGTCCCTGTTCTAAAATGTTACTGAGATTACTTCTTTTGAAATATGTATTAAATATTTTATATTCTAAACGTTTTTGTAAAACAGAGCACATTGAGTGTGTGTATAAGTATTTTTTGAGTGCTTAGTTTAAATTGGCTTTCAATGCAAAGCAGACCATTCAAACACTAATAATAATGTTGGGCATCATGTCTGTTCTCTCCAGGACTTGTTGGCCATTGATGCCCCCAGAAGACACAAAGTGTCTGTGCATGTGATGTCTAGAGAGATGGACTCCTGTGAGTACTGACACCAATAAGGTTGAAACATTCTGATTTACTGACTGAAGCAGCAGGGCAAATTCATTCATTTTTACCATGTGTTTCCTGCAGGTCCACTGGTTGGGGAGTTTCCTGCTCAAAACGATGTCAATCTGCCTCCTGCCCCTTCACTTCCTCAGGTACTGCATTGATGTTTATGTGTTAAGCATTTTTGCCAATATAAATAATTCAAGAAAACTGTCCAAATGTCAGATGACGTACTCCACAGTTCAAAAGTTTGGGTCCAGTGGGATTTTTAATACTAAATAAATTCTATAATCTTAATTTTTATTTTTTTTCCAAAAATGAGACTTTGATAAAGTTTGAGCTGAATTGATGCTGAAAATACAGTTTTGCAATCACTGGAATACATTTGACAAAATATAAAAAAAAAAGTGATGATTAAATTGTAATTTCACAATATTTTTGTTTTACTGTAATTGTTTTTTACTGTTATGAACCTTATATGCCCCCTAACTTTCTAAGAATATGCTCATTGTGGTGATTTTCCATGGGCAAGCACTACTTGCATTTTCTTAAAAAAATAAATAAATACGACAATAAATCACTCATTGTGTTGCTTTGTGTTGTGTGTTTCAGCCATCATTGGTTCAGGATATGACCGAATTCAAAAGGAGTCTGCCGCTGTTCCCTCTCACCAAACCTCACATCAATTTCATGGCTGCCAAACTGTGACCAGCATCATGGGATTGTCAGAAACACCCAAATATGGAGCCAGTAACACCATTTTGTGTGTGTGTGTGTGTGTGTGTGTTTGCGTGTGTGTAAGCAGGCCACGAAGGAGCCGCTTGCAACATTTTTAGTTGTGCTCTGCGTCAGACATGCACACCTGACACCTGATATCTCATAGATACATAGAAAACATAGAAAGTTTGTTTCACATTGCTTCTGTCAGGAAATTTGTATCCCTGTATAATATAGGAATCACTCGCTGGCCACAATGACACTTTCTCATTGTTGGGTTTCATTTCAAAATGCGGTTTCGTTTCATTTACACCACTGTTAAGCAAAACCACGAGAAACCGTTTGGAGAGGCTGTTGTGTAATTTATCAAGATAAGTCTCTCTTGAAATGAAATAACTGGCCTTAAGATCATTTTAATCCGTGATCAGGTTTTCTGGTTTTCACCTTTTTTAAAGTTTAATTTAATCGATTTGCTTTGAGTTGTTTTTAGTTTCTGTGCATGTAAGCAGAGTTTTATCTTTAAGGATGGTGTTGTAAATGCAAGGTGGTTTTCTTGATGGACTTTGATTTTATTTGCGGTTGAAGAAATATCATAATAAACTATTTTAATATCCTTTTCATTTGCTTATTTAAGTTACTTTGTCCTTAAACGATTCCTAGTATACCTGAAACCCTGTTCCTCTGACCTAAACTCGGTGTCGTAATAGAAATACAAATTCCACTCAATGAAACATGAATTATGTAAAACCTCCCATAAGACACTTGATTTGAGTTTTAAGTTTTACAAAATTAAATGAAACCGTTTATACACCACTGCTTTTTGAAACGATTTAACACGAATGATGTAGATTTTGTTTTTCAGGATGCTTAATTTGATCAAATTCGCCCATATACTGATATCCACATGACAACATTTCAGGAGTTGTTGTGAGAAACCAACCTTGAAATCCCCTTTAACTGGGTTTGTTTTACTTCTAATGTCTTGACTTGTGATTTGTGCACTCCTCAAGCAATAATGTGACATACAGGACCTATGACTAGTGTCTGAAATGCTACACTAGGCGTTTTTCTTGACATGTTTTGAGCTTGGATCCGAGAAACTAATTAGATGAGAACTAGACTTGGTCTGTGCTCAGAAAACGCTCCTGTGATGTGTTTGAAGGCTGTTATTTCCCAGCGCTGATGCAGGAACATCCCGTCAGTGTGTAATCCATGTGTGTCCGTCTCAGGTGTGTGTTAGTCTGGTTTCAAGCCAAGTCTTCAACATCACTTGTGTTTCTAGTGCTGTGATTTTATTCTGGACTTACTCAGGCATATCAAATCGACTGTATGCTGCATTTTTTAGAAACTCAACGACCATCCTACCGCGTCCAATAAAATAAATGAATACTGTTTCATGCTCAGCAAAACAAACTGATATCAGACTCTTCGATGAGTTTGGTTGCATCACTAGGATGGATATACTCAGGCATCTCTCTGCATTGGTTTTAGTGGTCTGTATTTTTGTTTTTAAATTTATAGGACTAGTTCAGAGTATCCATACATTTTTAATGGAAATTAAATTGAACTTCTAGATGACTTTAAATTCCAAAGATGCATTTTGCATGCAGTCGGAGCATTTGTTGCGCCCAAAATCCCTTTAGCTGTTCTAGAATCAGCTCGAAGTTCTGTAGGTCAGTGATTGCCGTCTCCTGTAACCTGATGTCATGTGTTTAGCTCATACTGTAAGCAACATATTAGAGTAAAGAAATCTAGAAGAGCAGGGTTTAATGAGAGTTACTTTGCATGAATGAGCATAAGATGTTACATTGTCCAAATCCAAGAAATGTATGTACCAAACCGCAGGTGTGAGGTGGAAACTGTTCTATGGTTGAGATCTCTCGTGTTTATTAGGTGGTTTTGAAGTGCATCTGGGGAATGTGTATCTGTGGGAGAGCTTTCTGTGATTCTGATAATTAAACAATGGTATGAACTCATTTGTGTTGTGGTTTTTTCTCTCTTTGGTCTGCACTTAACATTTTTCTTTGAAGATTGAACCTTAAACATTTAATTTTGGATTTTTTTGAGAAAAAGGGATATTCTGCCTTAAATATAACTAGGGTTAACCATAACCACACACTTTGCTCCGCTTCTGTTATGCTATTGATTACTAGAAAATAATTGCCTTTATTAATGTACAGCAATGCATTTAAAATGTACAGCTTTCAAAATTAGCATGCAGAAGTGTTTCCAAAGTATCACGTTTCCATGAGTTTGTTGCGTTTAGTGCCACTTTTATGCATTTACCTTTTTTTTTAATGTGCTTATATATACAGCAATATTATTTTAGCTTTGAGTGAAGTTTTTTTTTTTTTAATTGGTGGGGATATATCGGCAGACAACAGACATTTGTTTGAGCAAAATTATTGCTAGAAAAATTAGGCACTGGACCCATGTAGGGACATGCAACACGATTGCAAATGATACTATCATCAGTTTATATGCTACAGATTTTAGATGTAGATCCCATAAATCATCTCAATGCTAAGAAACATTTTAGTCCAAGTTAAAAACTGTCCAACACACAGTCAGGCATTGGAAAAATACATTTATTTACATAAATCAACTGAGAAACGATAAATTCAGAAGCCATATCTGTACAACATGTTCTATATTTGGCATTATGCTTCATCTGTACAACAGGAGACAAACATACCCCACTCATACTATACAGATGATGAAAAGAAAGTCAACAGAAAAACTTGTCTAATACTTCTACACTCGGTGTACATAAACTATTTCTTAGCAACTACGTCCGAGTATAGGTCTCTGCAGGAAAGTAATGGGAGTAACCAGATAAGGGTGTTTTTAGACCATGATACCTGATTGGCTGATGTCATAGTGATGGTAGGTTTAGGGGCGGGGTTAGGTAAGGGGGATCATTTTGATTGCATGATTTAGAAACACCCAGCAGTTTGAAAACACCCACAAAGTCATAAACGCCCACTTTTGCTCTGCAGAGACCAAAGTCTCACTACGTCACCATAAAGCATTTACAGCAAGAATCTGTAATGATGTACTTGAGCTCTATGGACAAATAGTGCTCCAAAAGCTAATTACGTGTGAAGTTTAATTAATTGCACAACCTCTTTAAAATAAAACCCCTGCCTCCCACTGCAGTGTACTACCATTACAAAACAGTAGTAATATGCATTGAATTTATATACTTTTTTTCCCTCCCAACTTCATCCATGCAACTTCACAGAGATGAAAAAGAAGCACCACATTAATTCGAAGTCATCAGACACAATGATTCAGAAAAAAAGAAAAATGGCATGTTCACCAAATAAACCTGTCCATCCGAACCATGTAACCTTTAAGACATATATTGTCCTGGTGTAATAAAAAGGCCACTAATACTCTTAAAGTTCACTGTTCTACACAAGACTACTTATCTCTGGGAATAAATGGAACAGGTTTATTAACAGCAGTTATGAGTCATCGAGTACAATAATGTTTTAATAAAGTGATCGATTACAGACCAAACACTGGATTCTCTCTTTGTACAGGGTCATTAACAGACGGACTATAAAAGGGACTCCCTGAAACTCAGCACAAAGAAGGAAATTAAACCTGATCATCTGATCGCTTCAATGATGTGAAGGCAGACAAGATGGTCAATTTCACAGATATCATCTTATTTCAATCACAAAATTGACATTTAAAAAAAAAAATGTGACTTTTTAGATTTGAGAAATAATTTCCATGATTAAATGCTAAAACAAAACAAATATCTCTAATTGAAAATTAGTTAAGTATAATTTTAATAGTATATATAATATGTTCTAAATTGAAACAAAAATAATTGTGACCGGACTTGCCTTTTTAATATGCAAAACAATTGTTTTTTTTTGACTTAGGTGTAAAATATGGGGATATTTCTTTGTGAAATTCCTTCGAGAAGAACAACAAAAAAGATGATTTCATAAGAGATGTTTACATTGGCCTTTAGTATTTAACATTGATAATTCACCTGAATATTTCTAATTCAATAAAAAACAACCACTTAATATAAAACCTTTCAATATTTATTTTCTTTCTTAAAATGTCAAAGCCCATAAAATGAGTAACACACAACTGAAACATAACTGAATCACTGTTCAAACTCCAAAAGCAGAAGTCACATTCACCGAATCCAGCGTCAGTGAAAAGTCTCGTGGATGGAATCGAGCAGAGGTTTGATGATGAGCTCAGGCCTCCTCCGTCTCAGGGAAATTGAGGATCTTGCGATGAGCTTGTCGGAGATACTGCTGCTGCTTGAAATAAACCTTAAACGCCCCTTTAATAGCC
Organism: Carassius auratus; assembly: GCF_003368295.1. Classification (NCBI taxonomy): domain Eukaryota; kingdom Metazoa; phylum Chordata; class Actinopteri; order Cypriniformes; family Cyprinidae; genus Carassius; species Carassius auratus. The sequence goes on from NW_020523471.1 coordinate 13,809, forward strand.
ACAAAGGCAATGCCACCCTGAGACAGAGAGAGAAATGTCATCAGTGTGAGGATACACGTGTATAAATCAAATTTTTCAGGATTTTCTCGTACCAGAATGGTCCTCTGAAGATTTGAGTTGACGCTGCTGAACATCAGTTTACCTACGATGGTGGCGATGGTGGGGAACACGAGGGCGCCGCACAGGATGCGTGTGGCAGACACATGATCGGCCAGCGGACTGGCCTCCGCCGGGATCCTCGGCACTGGGCAGCCGATACCTGCGCCGCATCACAGGGCGAGAAACAAGATTGATCAAAACTTTTGGTGACAGTTTCACAGAAGCTTGTACAGACATGTCAGGCAGTTCAGCTTTCCATCTGGCACTTAAAAATTGCCAAAAGATAATAAACTGGTTTCAAATACTGAATTCTTAGTAAATATTGTGTAAAATAGGTGTTGCATTCATTTACATTTTATTTGCAATATTTCATATTAGTGTTAAAATTAACTTTGCAATTAAGAATATATATAAGGAAATGTCTATGACATTTATAACTAGAATAGAAATAGAAAATATTAGACCATGTGTGACCTTGGACCAAAAACTGCCATAAGGGTCAGCATGAAATAAGCTGTTCATTGATGTATGGTTTATTAGGATCGGACAATATTTGGCTGAGATATAACTATTTGAAAATCTGGAATCTGAGGATTCTAAAAAATAAAAATAAAATCTAAATACTGAGAAAATCACCTTTGAGGTTGTCAGCAATGAAGTTCTTAGCAATGCTATATTACTAATAAAAAATTAAGTTTTGATGTATTTATGGTAGGAAATTTACAAAATATCTTTAAGGAACAGAATCTTTACTTAATATCCTAATGATTTTTGACATAAAAGAAAATCGATAATTTGGCTTTTTCTACAAATATACCCCAGCGACTTAAGACTAGTTTTGTGATCCAGGGTTACATATATATTTAAATTAAATAATTAAATAATAAACAATCATTATAACAAATAAAACATGATTACATGTGGATGTACAAATATCAAAATGTCTGAAATTACATAATAAAGATAAAGATGGTATTTGTAAACATAGTGAATAAGTACTTATGAAACTGATACATCAATATCCAATCCAACATCATTTAAAATATGTATTTATTCTTTTTGGTTGTCTCATTTGGATATTATTTTCTGGGAACTTTAGATGAGCTATTAACCATAAATTAAGATTTTATGCAACAATATGTAAAACTATAGTAAAGTATATTAAAAAACTATATTGGATATTAGAAATAAACCTATTTTGTAAGCTTTTTGCCCAATTTATTTTCAACTTAATAAATCAGCATATTAGAATGATTTCTGAAGAATCATGTGACACTGAAGACTGGCGTAATGATGCTGAAAATTGACAGGAATAAATTACATTTTTAAATATATTAACACACAAAACTGAAATAATAAACAAATATTTACAATATTTAAACACACACACACAGAGTCTGTGCTGTCACCACTGACCTGGGAAAATACTGTTGAGGATCTGAAGCTTATTGGAGTATTTCCTCCAGAGGCGGAGCACATAATCCTCCCAGCGAATCATCTTCCCTAGAATTAGCATAACTGGGATGGTTGGCAGACCAATCAACAAGAAGAGAGGGTCGGCTCGTTCCATCACATCCAGACCTTCCTTATGACCCACAACCTGAGAGACGGAGGCTTCAGAATCAAATAACGCTTGTAAAATCATTTCATCTGTGAGTGACGTCTCACCTGCATGACAGTCACCGCGCCGTATGTGACGGCCGTCCAGTAAATAGAGCCCACCATGATACCGGCCGCAGCAAACGGACAGGCCTTCGAGATCAACCGGTCGGCCAGATCCAGCACATACACCACCGGCCCTGCACAGAAATGCATGTAGTGCATCTTTATAGGAAACTGCAGAAGGCTCTACAGTATATTACTATTTATATCATCATGCAGACATGAATCTATTTATGAAACAATTTCACAAAACAAGAGATATTAAATGATAAAAACTAGGTGATATTGAGGTCTGAATCATGTGACCATCACGTGAGGATCAAGCAGTGATGAATCCAGTTCCCCTCCTCTCCAGCAGGGGGCAGAAGAAGATATTATGATCGGGAACCAACAGGCCAATAAAATTCTCTTCTGACTATATATTTACATTTAGTCACTTAGCAGGAGCTTTTATTCAAAGCAACTTACAGATGAAAATATATAATCGTTTATCAAAATGTGAAGCTGTCCACAGAAAGAGACGAACACACAAGTAACTGTCGATCATCCCGTTTAATTCACTAAGACCATGATGACACAAGCTCTTTACTGTTCTATGCTCGACTATGATGACTGCATCCTAAATGACTCAGGAATAAAGCTGCACACAGTGGAACCGACCCAGAAAGGAATGAGGAAACACTCAAGGTGGACATCAAGAGGAAATCATGTAATATTTATCGACCGACAACCTGCTTTCCTCTCATCCTAAAAATACCCTCGACTGCAGGACAAGTTTCTGGACATTGTGTGTGTGTGTGTGTGTGTGTGTTGGGATCACTGACCGCTCTCGAGAATATTAATATGGAATATTCTGATGACAGCGCTGGAATTTGGTTCACGTTCTCTCTAGCGCTGCAACATCAAACTAATGTCTACTGGCAAGAGGAAGCGCTCAGGCACTTCTGCTGCCGGCCACAGATTCCATTATTAAGATCATTAAAAAATAAACTCCACTTAGCAGGAATACATCTGCAGTCTATTCTTCCTCATTTTACACCAGCTTCGCTGCTCTGCCAAAGAACGGCTGTGGAACAAGGACTTTCTGTTCCCTACAAACCCTCTCCAGTGCCAGGCTGCGTAAAACAACTTCAATGTGATGTCAGTCTGAAGAACATCTTGAGAGTCAATCAGGAGTAATATATTTGAAAAAATAAAAATAAAAGACAGATGGTCTTTCACCTTCACAGTTATGGCTTTTCTGAGCAGAGTGGCAGATCTGCGTACCATGCTCATGTATAAAATACCAACTAAAGTTCCAAACCATAGTCAGCTACCTACCTAGGGAGCATTTTACTGATTAAAAATGATTCTGAAACTCGTTAAAAAGAATCAGTGACACTCACTACACTATCATATGGCATATATTTTGTGTCCCAATCTTTCATGACCAAACACATTTAAATCAGAAGACGAGCTCGCAATGCAACTAAATGAAATGGTTTTGCTGTGAAACTCTCATGTTCACGAGTTATGACATTCGTCTCGTCTCGCATTCCTACAGTTTGACAGTCGAACGGAGAGCATGATTGGTGCAATTTCACAGCTGGCCACGGTCACCCTGACAACCGTATCCCAGAATAAACCCGTGGCTGTGGAAAGAGACAGAGAGCGAGAGAGGACGACAGACTGGGCCTCGGGAGGAAGATTATTAGCACAGCGTGAAGAGAATCTAATGCTGTTATACTCTCAACCTGATCAATTTACATAAGAGACGACACACAAGAGGATGAAAAATGACATTTAGTTTCGTGAGCAGCGGATTACTGGAATCACAAGCAAATCCTCATCACCAAAATCAAAAAGAGGGATTTCTCTGGAATCAGGATTGACCTATGAAGTACAAAAAAACTAAATAAACAAGTGCTTCTATTCAAAACTAGCGTAGTGACATTTGATGAACCCTGATAAAGTGAAAAGTGAAAGAACATCACAAATGTCCAGAATTTTGCTCATCATGTGTGACATGTGAAAGTGAGCGGTTTATTATATTTGCAGCAAAGGCAGGGCAATCTATTGAATATATTCACTTTCACTACAATCTAGTATCTTTCAAAATGACAAATATTTTTAAAAGTAACTCTGATGCAAACCTCAAGAAAAATGGTTTTAAAATCTGTTCACGCCAAAAACGTCAACAATAAATATAGTGCTGTCAAATGATTAATCGCATCCAAAATACGTTTTTATTTGCATAATATATATTTACACATAAAAATATTTAAATGTATTTACATGTATATATAAATGTATATTATATATAAATATAATTTAATATAAACTTAACATTTTTCTTAAATATATACATGCATGGGTGTTTATTTATATATACTTAAATATACACAGAACACACATATGTAAACAAACTTTTATTTTGGATGTGATTAATTGCGATTAATCTTTGACAGCACTAAAATAAACATAACCACTCTTTATTTTTATTTGCAAGAAATTAATACTATTTTGGAAGGATGCATTAAATTGCATAAAAAGTTAATAGTAAAGTTCACATTTTTAAAGTGTTAAGAAAGACTTCCATATATATATTTTAAAAAATGCTGTTCTTTAGAACTTTCGATTCATCCAAAAATCCTGAAAAAAAACTATGATGTTTTCACAAAAATATTAAGCAGCTGTTTTCAGCACTGGTAATAATAAGAAATGCTTCTTATTCTGAGTTTTCTTGTTTTCTTGAGTATCATGAGAGACTGAAAAAGTAAAAAAAAAAAAAAAAAAAAAGATACACGTAAAAAAATATATATTTTTAAGGGGGGGTGAAATGCTCGTTTTCACTCAATATCCTGTTAATCTTGAGTACCTATAGAGTAGTACTGCATCCTTCATAACTCCAAAAAGTCTTTAGTTTTATTATATTTATAAGAGAAAGATAGTCTGTACCGTTTTTTCCCGGAAAAACACAAGCGTCTGGAGGTGTGACGTGTGGGCGGAGCTAAAGAATCACGAGCGCCAGTAGGCTTTTGCGTTGAGAGCATCTGGAAACTCTGACAAAACCTTGAGGAAAAAAACATCACCCAAAACAAACCATGGCAAGGTTGTGCAGGGTTGTCTTGCCCTGACAACCAAAACACACTTCTTTTGTGACATTTCGCTCTCTTGCTCTGATCAGTGAATTGTTCTGCTATACGGGAGCGCGCGCTCTTCCAGCAGACGTGCCTCAGGACCCATATAAGGAAATTCCGCTCCATCTAACGTCACACAGAGCCATACTCGAAAAAAACTTTCCGAAACTTGTGACAAACCAGAAGAGGTTTTTTTGGAACAAAAATACTCCTTCAAACGTACAACTTAATTTTTGAAACTTTGTCCATGTTTAGCATGGGAATCCAACTCTTTAACAGTGTAAAAAACTCAGTATGCATGAAATAGCATTTCACCCCCCCCCCCCCCTTTAAATTGTAATGGCATTTTACAATATTTTGATCATATAAAGGCTGTTGTTGAACAAAAGACACTTCTTTAAAAAAAAAAAAAATTATTAGGAAAATCAACTAATAAATGGTGTAAAGTTGGCTTCGTATATTAAACAGGGATCCAAGACACATTTTTAAGAATGTAAACTGATGGATTGTCATACCGAGTTTAGGGAACACGATAAGGTATTCAGCATTGCATTGTGGGCAGGTGACACGTGCGATGCTGTTGCCCCTCTGTTTCTCATCAACCCAGCGCTGAAGACACGACTGATGAACCCATTTAGTCGAACCACGGCAGCGGCACGGACGCACCCACTCCGCCGTACGGTCATCCTCATCTGTGGCAAAACACACCCAACAACTCCTGAAACACACACACACAGAAACACATCAGTGCTCGGCTCAGTGTTTCATCCAGGCCAAAGTACTGTATAACAACTGAACGGTGAAGACAACGTTTGTCATGTTACTGTGTAAAGTTCAAGGCTCCTGGAGCTATTTTTATAGTTCAACTCTTAAAAGTATCAAGGGACAGTTGGCACAAAAAAAATCACAGACAGCCAACCGCAGAGAAATATGGGTCAGTGACTAAGCACAAATGAAACAAGATCATGAACTGAAAAAAAATACAGGTTATCATTTTGATCTCACTGTGTTTTTTTTAGCCACCTAGCTGTCTAAACCAATGCGTTCAAGTTAAACTGGTTTTATTTAACATAAGGCCTTAGTATAGGCTGCGAATTACTCAAACGATCAGAACTGCATGCTCAATCACATACAAGTTTGTTCGCTGAGAAAAGCCCAAAATTATGTATATCATCGTGGCAATCACTAAATAGAAACAAATATACTTTTGAATTGTTTGTCCTACATCTACATGACAATGTCTAATGATGATCCTGTAAATAATCGATGTCAAATCTCTGCGGGAGGAGGGATCGAGACTTGGCTGTTCTCTCAGGTTTCTGAGGGAGATTTTCCATTCTGTCTGTTTCTGAATTAAACATGAGGGACGAAGAGCCTCTCGGGTGATCATCTCAGGTCTATTAGATGACAATCCCAAAGCCAAACAAGAACACACAGATTTATGCTTTTATGCACCTTTGCATCTTCTTTAAAACATGACCTGTTTTATAAAACAAGTTTACCAAATAAGCCAGGTTTACTTCAATTAGTCTGATGTTTTGTTAGTTGACTTGGTTCAACATAAGACCAGAAGCAATATGTGACCCTGGATCATAAAACCTTCAGTCGTCAGTCTCTGGGGTATATTTTTAGCAATAGCCAAAAAAACTAAAAAACATTGTATGGGTGAAAATTATCGATTTTTCTTTTATGCCAAATTTTTTTTGAAAATTAAGTAAAGATCATGTTCAATGGAGATATTTTGTAAATTTCCTACCATAGATATATCATATACTTAATTTTTGATTAGTAATATGCATTGCTAAGAATTTATTTGGACAACTTTAAAAGACGATTTTCTTAAAAATTTTATTTTTTTGCACCCTCAGATTCCAGATATTCTAAAAGCTGTATCTCAGCCAAATATTGTCCATGTTCCTCTTCTCCATGTTCCTTAAGAAGCTGCTTACTGTTCCTGTAACTCTGCCTCCATCACGACAACCATCAGAAACACAATCATCACCCGTGTGAAACCCAAGACATCTCACCGTTGCCCTCACTTCAGCACACTTGCATAGCATGGATTTACACACTAAGAGCTGCGTTCATTACGATGCCAACCAGATTATCAGCCAATAAACAAGGTAAAACAAAATGTGCTGTGAAACCCAATCTGATTTAGGCATGTTTCCTTCACTCAGCAGGGGTAAGGTTTCAAACTACAGGCTATATAATCTGCAGTCAAATTCACACAATGATAGCATGATTTTTTTCTCCAATACACTGCAAAAAATTTTTTTATTAACAATTGTGCTTTAAACCACAAATAAATAAATAATTTTTTTTTTTTTAATTTAAATGTTTATTTTAAATAAATTAAACAAATAAATAATAAAATACTACTAACACACAAAATAAAACATACACTAATGTCATAATTAAAATAAATACATGAACTATACAAATAAATAAACTACTAATTAATCAATAATACATTATTCTCATTGATTTTTGCAAGAATGACATTCTCCCCTTATGCAAGGTTTAAAAAGAAGATTTTTGATTTGAGGGAGAAAAATCATTCACAGATACGTCACAATTATTTCATTAACAATTGTGCTTTAAACCACAAATAAATAAGTTAATTAAATATATACTAATATAATTTTTAAATAAAATAATAAAAATGTAAGTACTGCTAATACATAATCCACTAATGTGCAAACCAAACAACTTCTGAATAATAAGGCTAATAACACAACTGATCATATTCTGTTCACTTCTCTATCTGAAGACCCGTGACAGAATTACTCTTCCGCACTGTTTGTGATGACATAGATGATGCTTAAAATATCTCCAGCACACCAGACCATTTTCCATTAAATCATATTCCGGGAACAAATGCTGCAAAAATCCCTCTTAGATGCCAATAAGACACTTCTCCACCTCTATCAGATTCACATTACTACTTGAGCTCTTGCAGAATATAGCTCTAGTGTATGAGATACCATCAGGAGGTCAGAAAGTCGATACCGCTCGCCTTTCTTTACATGTTGAGAGCCGGTTACATGACACAGAAAGACAATCTATACAACAGCAAGGGGGTCTCTGGAACTGATGACCCTGATGATAGTTTCAAAATCCTGATCTCTAGAGCCATAACATCAGCTCTTATTTCATACAGCAGGAGTTTTCATGAATAAAGTGGCTATGGTTTCAAAAACAGGAATAAGTGTGTGAAAGTTTAGATGCTTCCTCTTATCCAGAAAATGTGGAAGCATTAAACATCTACTGTTAAACACCTCGACAAACCTCAAACTAAGCATGAGCAATAATAATATTAAAACTTTCCTGCATGTTCTCATTGCTACACACACAGGTCAGTCTGCATTTAAAAAGGCATTAAAATCTCGGTGTAATGAGTTTATTCATTTGGCTGTGGTCACGTGACTGATGATCTTCCAGAAACTTCAGTGAGTGAAAGTAGTCGTCGAGCATCAGAAGAAGAGCTGAGATCACAGACGTTTCTACTATACTGACACAAATAGAGCTGCATCGATTAGGACATTTCATCTGGCATTAAAGCGACATATAGCTATTAGCCACTGAACTGCATTTTAATTCATTTCATATACCAGCTAATAGAATGATAGATATAAACCTTAAACTAATGTATTTATACTGAACATGGAAGCAAGCAATTTCCTGATTGCCTAAATAATGCACAGGGGAAATAAATAAAATATATATATATATTGTGTAGTAAACACTGCTCTATGTGAAATCAAGCACGTGATGGAATTTAAGGCGGATTAGATAACTGGCTTTACTGACAAAATGCACATTAATTATAGGCCGATATTTATCATGCACCCCTAAAATAAACAAATAAAAAAATAAAATAAAAAAAATAGCTGCTCAAAGTGTGTCTATATTCCACAGAACCAAATCTGTGCCTAGTTTACAGTTGGTGCACCGGTCAAGCACCAGCTAGATTACGGTTCATGTAACTTCAGTCACTGTTTTCCAGTAACTCCAGTCATCTTGAACTTGTGGTCTATATTTGTTCTTGAGGAGGGGTCACTCTTTCCCCTGTAGTCAGAGTCACAAGACCCATCCACAAGATCACGTTTCACCAGCTAATATATAAAGCCAGAATTACCACATAGAATTAGCAGCATTTCTACAAAATCTAGGCCTATATGTCTGTTTTAGTGCAGCAGTAAGTCACATTTTGACTGAATCAGTTTTGCACAAACATCGTCTTCAGAAAACGTTAAAACCTAGTGGAATATTAGCAATTTATTAAAGCCAGTTTCGTCAATGGAAACAGTTTACATCTCAAAATTCAGACGGAATTACAAATTCTAAACTCAGCATTGCGAGGAAAAAGTCTGCACCAATAGCCTTGTGGTTAGAGCGCCGACATTGAGCTCATGGCCACTCGAGTTCGAATCCCATCACATGTTTTTTTGTCGATCCCACCCCCTTTATCTCCAACCAATGCTTTCCTGTCCTGTTCCATCCAAATGAAATAATAAAAAGCCCATAAAAATGTTTTATTTAATTTTTTTAAGCGAGAAAAATTGCCGCAATTACCTTTTTGCCAGAATTGTAAGATACAATTACAAAGGAAAAAGTCACAGTTACCTTTAAATAAATAAATAATTCACAACTACTTTTTTTTCCCAAGGCAGAAATGGGCTTCCAAAGCAATTAGCATAGGCACCAAGCAATACCGCATTTAGTTGACTTTCAAACAGAAACATAACACCAAAGGTCCAAATGATGGTGGATTATTTCCAGACACCTTTCAAACATGACTCAAGACACACATTTGTGGAGACACATCAAAGCTGGATGGGAAAAACAGTAAGACAGAGAAAGTGAGGTTTAAAAACAGCCAAAATAAACGGAGCCAGCTTTCTGAATACCGACGAGAACAAAAGAGGGTGATAGAGTGTCTGCCACGTAAAGGTCAGACAGGATTTAAGCATGAGCCCATCTTTTCTACATTGCACAGAAAGCAGCTGCGGGTGGCAGGCCTGGATAAGGCCGTGTTTTGGAGTCTGATAGAGCTGTGACGACTATCTGCTCTCACACAGACCTGTGAAGGTTGTTGCCTCAGTGACGGACATTAGAGAAGGATGCAGGATCCATTTGAGAGAGATGACAGCTTTCACCATAACAACTGACACAGATATGTCTGCAAACCAGCTGATGTGCCAATAAACCAGTTTACACACCAGCTAGTCCAGTTCTTTCCTCTCAACACCTATTTCCTCAGATGTAAACCCACATATGAGGTGACAACACGTTCAAATTTACTTCCATTCAAAAGATTGGGCTCGGTGAGATTTTTTAATGTTTTTAAAAGAAGCAATTTTATGTGAATATTAATTTTGAATGCGAGTATATATTTTAAATTAAAATTCATTTATTTAATGCAAAGCTGAATTTTCAGCATCATTACTCCAGTCTTCAGTGTCACATGATCCTTCAGGAATTCTAATGTTGCTCAAAATACATTTTTATTCATATAAATGCTTCATATTTTTTTGGGAACCATGCTACATTTCTATTCAAGGTTATTTGATTAAGGAAATCCTAAATCAAAAGAACTGCAACAGAAATTGTCACATCTGTCAAATTTGATCAATGTACTAAATCGAAGCAAAATAAAAATATGAATGTCTTATAAAAACTGTGAACTGTAGTGTAGTGTATATTATATTTATAACATTATACAAAACATTATATTTCATTTGCAATACTTACAATATACACACACACACAAAAAACAAACATATGAAAGTTTAGCCTTTTTGGACTGGAAGGAAAGATCCGCTCAATTGTGTCCCATCAGCTGGCCAGTGCACTCTAGTTTATTTTGCAAGTGCTGGCCCTCTGGCAAACAGGACAACCTGGTTGGAAGAACATGGAAAAGGTCATGACACAAAAACAGCTCGACCCTACGCAGTGACCTAATGAATAATTACAGAAATGAGAACTTGCCCATGTCATTTACCAAAAAATGCTCCTATATATAGAAAATCTGCTTATTAATGACCCCTGAGGGTCAATCTGGAAGAAAAAACTGACCACAACAACAGTGTCATTAAAAACTTCTCCAGGACACACTGTCCTTTGTGTTGGGTTCATTAAAAGTAAAGCTCATAATACTTAAGACCAACATCACGCAAGTCATGAGGCAAAGGTTTTACCATGAACCTTTCCCAAATCATCTGCTGGTGTGCAAGGCAGATCAAACAGCCAATCAAGCCTTTTATTTCTGTTTTACTAAAGGAATATTCTGGGGTCAATACGAGATAAGCTATCATACACTAGAAATTATTTCAATTTAAAAAAATAAACAAAAATGGTTAAGTAATTAACATATTACAAGGTCTGAAAACTGAAAAACAACAACAATTAAAGCCAGTAACATATGCACTCACGTGACACATGCTAAGAATTAAAAAACCTTAGGAATCAGGAATTACATTTATTAAACATAACCAGTTACCCCACTCGGACAATTATCCTCTTTAATAATTAAAAATTCTATAAGTAGACATTACTATAAAAATAAAAAATTAATAACCCAATATTTAAAATAACTTTAATGCATATGAATAAATATATATAAATATATATATACATAAATAAAAGAAATAAAACAAGGTTTGTGAATATGAAATTTTGCATGGAAAAAAATAAGATTTTTAATGTTTTTCTTTGCTGCTCTCCAACATAGCAAATAATACAAATTTCCATAATAAAAATATATTGATTATCACAATTCTGTACAATTAAATCACATACATTTTGCCAAAATAGTTTTACAAAAGGTCAGTTTTTAGGGCAACTGACACAAAAAGAGCAACTAATATCAAAATCAGATTTGAATTTTACAAAATAATGTTTGGCTGGGTAAATACTGTGTTTAATTTTGAATGATACTTCCATAACCTTGTCTTTAATTAAATATTGATTAGGTATTAACCAAACCTTTTTCCAAACAATATTGTCTGTCAGGCGATTCCAATATGAATATAATGCCTATTAATAATACCAATATTGCATATTCTGTTGATGGTTAATTAATATTGTGTCAGTTCTGCTTCTGCACATTGGTTTCCAGACACAAATCAGTGTGTTATCCGACGTTTAAACAATAGATGGATCTTCAGAACAGAAGCTGTTAAACATAAACAATCTAAAAAGTATATAATCAAAAGAGCAAGACTGAATCAAAACAAAATTAAAGGCCAAATGAAAGACACGCCCCCTCGACATAGACGTCACATCATGTAAGTAACAGACTACACCTGCAAACAATCACTCGTTAACTACTCTAACTGTTCTTTATAAATATTTATCCAGGTTTAAGAATATTTCGAACTATATGAAAGTCCACAAACGCCACTTTACTGACAGGTTGATATGTAGCGGATATTAGCAGTTTGTTTACACTGCATTTCTTTCACTCACCTGTCCACAATCTGCTGCATCACAGCCGCTCCCTCTTCTGCCATATTCACATGAGTCCACACACTTAATTAATGACAGGCCGCGGGGAATCTTAACGCCGTGCTAAACACGCATATGAGCGTCTTACCGTCAGTAAACAACGGCTGAAATCTGATTATAAACCATTGAGATCGATTAACATAAACCGATCTAGTAATGAATATTCATAAATGTCAGTAATTCCAGAAACACGCAGAGACTCCATTGACTGCGCGTGAGAAAACGCGAGCGGACGCAACTACGCGCATGTGAGAGCGTTATCTTGACTCTCGCGAGAGCACAGATGCACTCTGGGACGTGTATTCTTCATGTCATGTAGCCAAAAATATAAACATTTATGTTCTCGCAGAGGCAGGCAGCCTAGAGCAAGAGGGACTACGCCTGCTGGAGCAACATGAAGATACATATTTGGCTTCAGAATACCTCGTACTGTGGTAAGGAGAGTCAACATATTTCAGTACAATGAATAAATTATTAGACTGCATATTTTATTTAACATGGCAGGGCATCAAGGAAATAAAAATAACATGAGTGAGGGCTTCATTCATTTGCCTTTTCATATGGCATATGGTAAGGTAATTATATGGTGTTTGTTTATTGCTGCTGTTTAGGATTTTGATCCTTTCTTTTGTTAGTTTTCCTTTTATTGAGTTTATTGCTACATTTACATTTAAATTTGGGACTTAAAGTGACAAGTATCTTGTGCTATTCTCTGTAAAATTAACTCTACTATTCTTCTATAGGAAATGCCCCAAATTTGACCCACATTGGTAAATTTCAAAAAGGCATTTAATAATATTTTCTGTATTTCAAATTAACTTATTAACTTATTAGTATTAGTCAATAAATAGATATCTTATTATCTATTAAGGTAATCATTTCCATTATGACAGGAGCAGTGAATATGGAGCCATGTAGCAGATTTGCATATTTATTTTTAAATTATCTTGATATTTGATATAGTACACTCTTATACCAATTAGCCTATGCCTAAGTCATGTGGATGCTTAAAACCTTATTCTTTCATTAATTATAGGTCATTTAAACATTTTCACTCCAAACAAACCTTGCTTAATAATGAGTTATAAAATGGATAGGTCTTGTCTTAGTTTCATATTGTTCAGTGCAGCATTTTATCGTGTAAAAATCCACAATATATCATCATCAATGATGAAAAACCTGTTCATCATAAAACTGTCCACCTCCTATATCATATTGTTTTGTTGCATATAAAAGTTCTGTTATATCAGGTAATATTATTCTTTCATAAGGGTGCAATACTTTGCTAAATAATATTTTATAAAAAAAAATTGTGTATTTAATATTTTATTATTACTTGCTTACCTAATTTAAAGGCCAAGCCATCTAAACTGTGACTTGCATGTTATATTATAAGCTTTTCAACACGTCATATAGTGTGTTTGATAGCTGTGATGGCCGAATAACTACAATTCCCACAATCCCTGAGTGCATCAGCCATGCGCCGCAGTCAATCAGCTGTTGAGACGACTGCAGAAGGGCAGCTCATCTGTCACATCAAAAGCCAGGCGAGACAAGCAGAAAATAGCCTTATTCACAGAATCCCAAAAGGTGCACGATAAGGTAAAGTCTGATTCATGCACAGCAGGGAAAAAGAAAGCAAGAGAAAAAAAAGTCAACCCATAAGATGCATGTTATGTGTGTTTAATATAGCTACTATGAGTTGTGTGCGGTGGATTAAAGTGCTCGATTTAATAGATTTTCCTTTCCAATAACCCGGTGCATTTTAGAAATGCATTATAATATGCGTGCATGTATTTTGCCGATATAAAGCAATATTTTTTACTGTCTTTTAGATGGTCAACGCGTGCTCTGAAGTGGTGATTTCTATAATGACCTTGAATATGCAGCTCTAATGCTGCAAAACGAGGATTAACCGACGAGATATTTGGCAGAAACGCTCTTCATCTTGATACGATCGTCTATTCTGATTAAAATTTGATTTAAGGTCGAGTTCATAAATCCACCAGGCGCTGAAACTGTCGCATTCTCGGCCTGTTTTTCATCGGAATATATTTGGCATCGTAGAAACCCTCAAGAGGTATGTAGAAACCGATGTACCCTACTTTTTCCCATATGGTTAAATATCTTTTTGCTCGATCTTTTTTGCATAAGAAATTGTTTGCTTAACCCTTCACAAAATTAGTGAACAATAATGGAGATGTGTCTCGGATGTGTCTCAATATTAAGTGGCTAAAAGCCATGAAGTGAAATTATTTTTTTTTTTAAATAATAAAAAGCTTTAGGGATTTCTGTTGCGTAGATGTTTTGTGCAGCACTGCTGGGTGTAACCCAAGATCCTGCAGCAAATATAACCTAGTTGCTGAGCCGTGCCATGCTCTGTTGTACACCAATTCAAACTGTCTGAATAGTTTACAAACTTGTGCTTAGAACTGTAAATGTTCTTTCTTACTAGATGGCTATGCACTTTAGCCTATTGATTGTATGAATAAACTAAATAAGATGCACAATAATTTGCACAACATATTTTGCACAACATATATTACAATAAATTAATATATTTGTAAGAATAAATATGTAGTCTACTAGACATCATAAATACAAATCAAACTATCGTTTGACACAATACAAACGCACAATAGTTATTGCACATTAGGGATGAAGTCAGCTGAAATATCGGCATGCATTTTGTAGCTAATGCACTGAATCAGCAACATTAGTAGGCTTATTATTAGCTGCAGTTGTGGTGTAAAACTACAATACACTTTTTGCACGTTTGTATTTGGCTAAGTAGCTGTCATTCGTCAGAATTCAACATCGATGACTAAACAAATGACTCGGCAAACCTCTTTTCCTCATTTATTTACGCGTGTCTCTTTTAACCTTGCTGAACGACGCAGCTATATTTATTGACGTATGCAAATTGAGGGGCGGGGCTTGTGAGAGAAAAAAAAAACAGGAACAAGAATCAGTTTCTCATTTCTGTCTGGAGTTCCAGTGAGAGAAAAACGAGACGTGGCGAAAATTGGTGAATATCGGTGACCTCCGAGCTTTTCTCTCCTTTATTCGTGTTGCGAGGGGGGTAAACCGGACTTCACACAGATCCCGATTAGCTACATGGCTGATCAGGGGCTCATTAATAATCAAAAACTCCAGTCCGATCGCTGTCATCAATAATAACTGATCATCTGTGTTTCAGCTCAAAACATGCAGGATGATTTACTGATGGACAAAAGCAAAGCTCAGCCTCACCAGCACCAAGAGCCCTTAAATACAGAACCTCCATCCACCACCACGACCCCCTCCGAGCCTCCGGTCCCGGACGAGCAGAACCCTGTCGGTCACTCCGAGCGGCTCGCCATGGAGTCTCCGGTGTTACCGGGTTTGGGTTTCCCGCAGGATTCCTCTCTCTCGCCGTCGTTCGGCAGCACTTGGTCCACCAACGCCGTAGACGAAGGTTTTTTCCAAGGGATTCCGTCGGTAAACGGGACGATGCTTTTTCAAAACTTTCCCCATCACGTCAACCCGGTTTTCGGAGGTAATTTTTCCCCGCAGATGAGAAGGTCTCCGCTGAGTGTGACCCAGAGGAACCCCTACAGCCACCAGACGCTCATCAATAAAGTGTCCGCGTCGTCCGCTTCCTCGTCCGCCTGGAATAACCATCAGAACGCGGTGTGGAGCTCCGCGGCGAACCCCTGGAGCGGCAGAGACCCGCGGAGAGCGCTCGGGCTCGGCGTACCGTCTCAGCTCAACCCCGTCTCCCCGACGAAGAAGCCCTTCCCGAGCAATGTCATCGCGCCCCCGAAATACCAGAGACCCGGAGCCCTGCAGAAACCCTGGATGATCTCAGAGCCTCCGGAGACCTTCAGAACCGACAACGGCAACAACATGCTGCCATTTCAGGTGAGATTAGTCAGTATTTCACATAGGTATAGAATCAGGAATAACGTTCTTTTATTATTTTTATATGTGAATATAGTGATGATGTTTATACATAAACTCAGAAAGCTATAGAATTAGGAATAACATTTTTATTAATATTTGTATTTATTTTTTATATAGCCTCTAATTGTTATTGAAATTTGTGAATATAGTGTAAATAATGCTTAAATTACATAATGTATCATATTGGTCATAAACAATTTATAGACCTTACATTATAATAATAAATCAAAAACAGTTCTACATAATTTATTAAAAATAAAACGTAATTTTTATTTGTATGTGTTGAAGGATATGACCGTGTGACTAAATTTCTACAGATGAGACTCATAACTTTATGTATACAATATTTATAAAATTTTCTATAAACTTGAAATACCTTTTATTCTGATATCTCTTATGTTTCTCTGACTGTAAGGAAGAGTTGTTTTGAATCATTCTCCAGCTGTTTCTATAAATGTCATTGTAAGGTGGAAGGGTTCAAATTCCCATCTGAGGCTCTCCTGCAGCGCCTTTGGGGGGCGTTTAAAGGGAACACCACTCAAATCTGATTGGTGCTTGTTGAGTTAGGGGGCGGGGCCTTCTCTTGCTGTCATGAAAACAACATTATTGCATACTTTTGACACAGTGATATTCTCAGACAGAGGACATTGATATTTTTGTTTCAAAAAAGCAAATTTCTTAGTTCTCAAGGGAGTGTAAGCATTGTCAGATTCTGCTGTATTTGATAGAATGTTTTTTTAACATTATTATTATTATTATTATTATTATTATTATGATTATTAATTTTTTTTTTAAACGAAAAATGTAAAAACAAATGAATGAGTCATGCACACAGATAAAACAGGCTTTGAGCATGTGAGGTTCATCTTAAATTTCTGATTTCAAATATCTTCATGAATTTTGTGTATTTTGTGTACTAATTCATTTGGATGTACACCTTGGTGTTCTTAATTAAATTGCAACACAAATATGACAATTCCAGCTGACCACTAATGTTTTTCACATGAAAAGTGTTACTTTAAGTCTTATGTCTTGCACTTTTGCCCATAATGCTGTCAGCTTCCTGATACTGATATGATTGTCGTCATCACGTGAACGTCTGCGATGCATACATACAGTACCCTCATAGAAAACAAACCAAGGGTTTACATTGAAGTTAATGCAAAGTAAATAATGCAAACCAAAAAAATAACCAATAAACAAATTTAAAGTATTTGACAGACCACAGTTTTGGGAGCAAATATAGTTTTTAGTTTAGTATGTAAAACATATAAGGCATCCAAACAGGCTGCCGCAATACAAGATGTGGCATGTGTGTGTGTGTGTTTAATGCTGAAATATGTGTGGCTCGTGTCTGATAGGGACTGAAGTGAAGAGCTCAGCGTTTTGATTGCTCATGATTTTCACAAAGTGGGCAGATTTTTATCTGGAACCTGAGAGGGGAAATATCGCTTTTTGAATGCTCAGCCAGTTGCATGACAATGGGCTTGATGTGCAAACAATGTGTTGCCTCGGTTGGCCTCTGCCCACTGTCGTATTCATCCACACACTTTCACCGACTCATTCTCTGTCTCACTTTTCCTCTGTTCTCTTGCTCATTGTCTAACTTGTTTGATTGCATGCAGTCATCTCACCTGATCAGTGTTAGACAGTAAGAGGGCAGGAGGAACAGTCTGACCAAAAAATTGGCAAAAGCTGATTTAACTCACCAGTTCTGTCTGGAAATAAAGTTGCTTTTATAAAGATTTAAGATCTTTGTCATCTGTATTTCAGTACAGTGAAATTATTTTCTTGAAAATATGGGGAAGAAAGGCATAGAAACAATATAATAAACTATGTGCATGACATAAGACAATAAATATTAGAAAATGAGCAATAAGAGACAATTAATATAAGAAACAATACATCTCAGCAACTGGAAACCATATACAATACAAGTACTAAAGTGAGCACTTCTGAGGAAGAAATTTTTTTTTTTTAATATATATATATATATATATATATATATATATATATATATATATATATATATATATATATATATATATATATATATATAAAATCTGTATTTAGTCACCTTTTAAGAGACCGAAATTCTGATCATTTATGGACCAATGTTAATTTGCATTATTTATATATCTTCATAGTATTTAATTTTTTTAATTTTGACTTGCCTTTTATATTTGCAGTTTTCACTTTAATTTGTATGATGTTTTAATAATTTTATTATGTGCTTTTGTTTATTTGTTTATTTATTTATTTATGTTTACTATTTCTAATTAACCTAATATCTGTCATTTTAGAACTTCAGTGATTATTAGCCGAAGCGACATTTGTGATTTTAAATGTTTCAAATTTTTAAACATATTTTTCTTAATATTACATTTAAATGTAATTTTATTTTAGCTTTATTTCAGTTAACAAAGATAATTTTTAATAGTTTTAATTGACCATAACAACACTGTCATTGACTGGATTTGAATTGTTGAGTTGTTGTTGTTTTGTTGTTGTTGTTGTTTTGGCAGTATATTTAATTTCAGATTTACCCACCCATAAATTACATGTAAAAAAACCCGAAAACTGTGGTTGTTCACTTTAAATATCAGTCAGGCAGTTTCTTATTGTCTATTTGGGTGTTTCCTGGTCAAAAATAAGATATCTTATCATCTTTAAGATAATTGCGTGACTCATTTTTAACTCTTTTGACCTTTGGCCCAATCCTTCTGTCTTTCAGGAAAGGAATCGCCCCTTTGACCCATTCAACTTGCAAACTTTAGAGAATTCCTTAATGGACATGATTGGGACAAACCGTGACAAAGGTAAACCTCACCCTGCTGCTGGCCCACTAATAACTATCATTAATTTTTATGGAGGAATCATTTTGCAGGTTAGGACTATTTATACATCCATGCTTCTCTGTTCTTTTGACCTCAAAATATGCAAAACACTTTGCTTCAATTATATTTGTTTGTTCTGGTGTATTTTTCTGCCACTACATTTTAATTTATGCTTTTAATAATTTTTATTTATTAATAATCCACAGGAATAAATGTAATGTTAAAATATATTCGAACAGAAAACCATTGTTTCCAATTGTAATAATATTTCTTAATTTAACTGAATTTTTGATCAAACAAATGAAGCCTTGCTTGAGCATAAGAGACTTCTTTCAAAAACGTAAAAAAAAAACCACACAGTACAGTACTGTAAATTATATATTACTGTCTACTGTAAATACAGATATGTTTGTAAAACGTATTTGGTTTTTCATATTTATTCTTCCCGAATTTTGATCACTATAATTTTCAGTGATTCTGTCCAGACAATTTGCTGAAGGGAAAGTTTAGTAGTTGTGGGAAATTTTCTCATGTGATGTTTTAAGATCACACTAGAGTCTCATGGGATACCATGAGAGTTGATTTTCCTCTTGTAGACAATGGAAGCGAGTAAAACAGGAGGAGAGGGTTATTGTTTTTATGTGCTGGATGCATGGAGAGCCACATCAGGTGTTTTTCCAGATCTGGGTGAGAGAAGAGCTGTGAAGAGCTGCACTGTGGGAATAGATTTAGCTAGTTGTGGGTCAAATGTGTCGGTGAGAATGAATTTGGCAGTTAAAGGATCTGAATACTTGAGTGAGCACCCCTGGAATAAAGCAGAAAATCCTGACTGACAATCTGGCAAAATCCTCACCTCGAGCAGATGTCAGTAAAGTAGACTACGAACCCACTGCAAAAAAAGACTGCAAATATTTGCTACAAACCCATCTTTCTTGGAACTTCTAAAGTCCTTTCCAAATGTTTCCATTTAAATTTCCAAATAAACTGCTCCCATATTACGTCTGCATGAATAGTGCTTGTGCTTCTCGTGTGTGTGTGTGTGTGCGCGTGTTTGGGAAATTCGGTGAGTCACTGCAGTTTGGCATCTGCTTGTCATGACATTTATGTTGTTGTTGATAAGGTTACGAGAGGTCATTAGCACATCAATGACCTGTAAAACAGGTTCATTAATCCAAATCAGTCTGTTGTTTTTCTGGAATTAAATGGAAATTGTGATCATCTTTTTTCCCTATTATGATGAATGTTCAAGTGAAACAGCTTCTTGAATGAAAAAGAATGTATAGGGCAAGTTGATTGTGTCCATTGGGAATGGTTTAGAATAGATTGGCATTTGCTTATTGCTGCAACCTAATCATAGAGTACTGTATATACACTATGAACACAAACTAACAATGTAAATATTTTATCACCCGTTTTATCTATTGATAGTATATCAAATGCCTTTGTTTCTCATGTGAGGGTGTTTAAAAATAAGTCTTAAAGGCAAAGCAGCAAAAAAAAAAAAAAAAATGAAATCATGAAAAGCTAATTCCTCACTGTTTTTG
Source organism: Carassius auratus (assembly GCF_003368295.1). Classification (NCBI taxonomy): domain Eukaryota; kingdom Metazoa; phylum Chordata; class Actinopteri; order Cypriniformes; family Cyprinidae; genus Carassius; species Carassius auratus. Next base: position 34,527 of record NW_020523471.1, read on the forward strand.
GCAAAAAAAAGTAAGATGATTTAGAATACATGAAGAACACTGAAGCATTATGGTATGGCCCCTTTAAAGGAATTAAATAATGTGCCCAAAAATGTAAATTCTGTCATCATTTCCTCGCCCCAATATTGTTTTAAACCTGAATGACTTTCTTCTCTGGAAATCAAAAATGAAGGAATTTTAAAAAACAAACAACATTGGACCCCATTGACTTTTACTGTATGGACAGTAAAGGGCTTTTTTTTTCTTCTTTTTTTTAAGTGCCCCTGTTATGGGTTATGAAAGGTTCATATTTTGGTTTTGGGAGTTGATATGCATGGCAAGGTCAAAAACCACTTTCATTGTCTTTTAATATGTTTTTATTTTTACATTATATGCTCAACGACTCCCAAAACAATTCATTTAACGATTCATTTTTCCAAACCCTCCTTTTGCGTGACACTAATCTGTGATCATTGGTCAGGTTGGTATTATTTTCATTTCATAATGCCTGTAATGCCTGATAAAGCAGCGTTTGTGAGCGCAGTGCTGCTTTTTTGTACAGCTTTACCCGGGATACAGATATTTTACTGCTCCAAAAGTGGCACCTAGTGGCAAAGAATGAATTTTCATTTTCATTTAGACCAACACGAAAAGACCAACACTTGGTCGGCCAATGTACTAATGTTTCATGTTGACGTCAAAATGAAATGGCTAAAAACGACTTGTTCTTTTGAGAGACAATAACTTTATACACTGCATTTTCAGATATAAAAATTCTTCAGTGTTTTCATTCACTTAGAGCCGCGTTACACACCGCATGAAAGGTAATTTTCAAAAATCCATAATAGGGGCATTCTAAATATCATCTTTTGTTTTCCACAGAAGAAGGAAAGTCAGACAGGTAAGTGTGATGGCACTTTAATTTGTGGCTGAACTACATGTAACCATTTTAGTTTGCTCTCTGTCTGAAGTGGATGGTTTTCTTGTTTTTGCTCCAGATGTCCTCAAGTCTTTGGTTCAAAGGCTGTTCTGAGGTGTTTTGAACCTGTTCATATTTCTGAATCCGCATTATTACGATTGAATTTGGAAGAAAAGAAATACAGGATAGAATAATCCGAGCACACTCTCATTGGCTTTCTGAAGTCCTAATATTGACACAAACACACACACACAATCACAAAGATGCCTTTGTGCAAGCACACACACACAGATTTCTTTTGGCCCTCTCACATGATCTGTCTTGTGTAACTGTGACCAAAGGTTTGAACCAAACCGGTTGTTTCCTACACGTCATAGGTTTTGAAAAATCTTCCAGAGCTTGGCTGATACTGTGGTGACAGTCACAGCTTGGCAGTCTGATTTCATTATGAGCTAGCTGATGAGAGGGGAATATATTTGAGGATACTGTTTCTTCACATCTGCACAAACCGGTTCCTCTCATTACAGTTAGAACTAGAAAGCGCTTGACAGGGTGACCTGTAATCTGGGACGCTGAGGTCCGCTGGGTTCAGTCAGAGCTCAGTTTGACCCTGTAGGCCAAAGTTGAGACGGTAGCTAAGATCATGATGCAAGATGTTTGCCAAGCCTAGGCTGGTGTGACTTTGAACGCTGACACTGATGAAAGTGTCTCAGGGTTCACAGTTCACCTCATCCCGTATCGAAGGCCCAGGATACTGTGACAAAGAGTGTAAGCCAAAATGTCTCGTTTTTCAGACTGTCACTCTTATTTGAGATCATGTGATCGGACAATGAAAGATCAGCCTTCATGTTGAAGGTTTTTCAGCTTGCTTAAATAATTAGTATTGTTTAGTGTTGCAACTGCATCATTTTGATAATTCTGTATATTTAACAGGGCTGTCTGTTAACGTTTTTTTTATATTTAAAAAAAAGTTTTTTTTAGGAAAGAAAACTGAGCAGCATTTGTAGTTACATTAAACTTTTCAAAGTCAAAATAAATGCCATAAAAGCATTAAAAAAATTACATGAAGCAAGGTCTCATTTGTTAACATTAGTTAATACATTAACTAACATGAACTAACAATAAGCAATGTGGTTTTACAGAATTTATCAACTTTAGTTTAATGAAAATGTTTGCGCTCATTTTAGTTCACTGCGTGCATTTATTAGCAAACAGATTATTTATTAACAGATTATTAACAGTAACTGAGATTAATATATGCTGTTGAAGTAATTGTCCATTGCTGTTGTTTATATGAACTAATGTTAATGAATGAAAGCTAATTGTAAAGTGTTGCCAACACATTTAATTGACTAGATTTACAGAGATAGTTCACCCAAAAATGAAAATAAAATAATTTATTCACCAGTCATTCCAAAACCATATGACTTTCTTCTGTACAACAAAAAAAGAAGACATTTTGTTGAAAGTTTCAGCTGTTCAAACAATGTCAAAGGTGGCCAAAATAATTTTAGACCCCACTGAATTTCTTTGTATGGACAACAAAACCAGCACACGTTAAAAATCAAACGAGTGATTAAATGATGCCAGAATGTTCATTTTGGAGTGAACTATCTTTTAACTGTTTGCCTCAGATCAGTTTCGCAGCAGTTTGTCTGTTCTCAGTGCACCACATTTCAGTGTAGGGTCTTTTCTATTAATAGTTTAACGTGGTTTGTCTTTCCTTAAATCCGTCCTGTTAGCATTGCCGTGTGAAGCTCAAGGTGTGTGAATGTTGATGTGACTGTTGCACAATTTCAAGGACATTACAGTTTTAGTCTGATTTTTAACAGCAAAAGCTTGTACTGATGGCTCTTAAAGCCAATTTCATCAGAATCAGAGCTAAGAGACTTTAGAGAAATTTAATGAGACTTTGAAATGGTCAGCATTTAATAATGTTGTCCATTAGAGTACTTAATTCAAAATGCAATATAGTTCAATACGGTATATGTAGATCAATGCAGCTCCATGTGCAAATTGTTGGAATTTTCCCATTTTCAAAGTTACAAAAAAATCTAATGTATATGACTTTGGCTACAGCAGATTATTGTATTTAAAGAGGGATAATGTTCAAACTCAATGTATACGAGTCACTAATGAAATAAATTTGCCATTGAAATTTCTAAGTTTTAATATAATATAATTTTTTATTTGCATTGCAATTAACCTATTATCAGAACAATTCTGAAATGAAATTGACCAAATTGTAAATTTCATGATGAATTGCATCATTTAGTCAATAACTACTAAAACCATTGTAGATCCAATATTTTTCTTATTAGGTTTAAGGGGTCATTTACACAAAAATGTTTTCAGCCAAAAACGGGAAACTTTTTATGCGTTTTACCTCTTCGTTCACACAACAATGTCGTTTTGGGTACTGAAAAGGCATATTTTTGAAAACTGGTTTCAAAGTGCAAGTTTTTGAAAATATCACCGTTATCTTTCCGCTTAAAAACCCAATTCGGGAATCTTTGAAAATGGTGATTTCGTGCACGTGCGTAGTACATGTTAGTTATGTAGACATGTCAGAATCAGAATCAGAAAGAGCTTTATTGCCAAGTATGCTTACTCATACAAGGAATTTGTTTTAGTGACATAAGCATCCAGTACACAGAGACAACAACACACACACACAAAAAAATAAATAAATTACAAATTGGCAAATAAATAAGTCTATAAACAATTGTGCTATAAATGATAATGGAATAGGATTGAGTGAGATGCAGGAATGTTCTAGGATGGAGGGTTAACAAATAAATATAAGGATATTGCACGTTTATAAGCATAAGTAGGGAACATGTGCAGTACATGTTGAATTTTAAAGGCAAGTGCGAACAAACATACACAACAATGGCAGAGTATATGGTACTGTTGTTGCTGCTCAAGAGTTTGCTAACGCTTTTTAACCAAAATGTGGATTTACTTCACCAATATTACAACCAGCATCATATACAACATATAATCATCACTTCCCTACAGGTACTATTTACTAACAAGGTGACAGCACCAACTACTGGCATGGCATACGTTTTTGGCCGTTTTAGTGTAAACTAAATACACCGTATATGTGTATGTGTAAACGCAAATTGTATGTGTAAACGCAAAACGCAAATCGTTTTGAAAACGTTGTCATGTATACGTGAACAAAGGTTTGAGACACAAGCTTTAACCCATTTGTAATTGTGCTCCATTGTTGAAGCTCCAAGTCCTTAGATGTTGTATTCTAACCTTTATTTTAAGCTGGTGTGTCAGGGGAAATGTTGGCTTATGTGTATCTGTCAAAACAAGACTAGAAAGTCGCCCTGTTTCATGCAGAAGGAAAGACGCTGACATTTGGTTCCAGAGTTCAGGCCTGATCAAACAGCGAGAGGGGAAAGGGAAATGCATGATTTGCATAACCATAGACCAAATGTCAGGGGAACATGTTCGGCTTTATCTTTGAGGTGTCTCTTCCCTGTCAAAAAATACTGATGTTATCTTAATTGAATGTGAGCTGTAGGTTTCCTTTAAAATTAGGTGAGTCTTGCATGAGGATATTGGCAAATCCAGCTAAAACCAGATTAAGATGGAAGCATGGTAACTGGTTTCTAACAGGTCCAAGTTGATCATTAGCTGGTTTTTAGGTGACTGACTAGCTAGACTGCCATTACCTGGCTGGGCTTGTAGACCATCTGTAGACAATAAACCGCTAGAAAGCTCACAAAACCAGCTTGACCACTTTAAGCAGTTGTGGCCTGGTTTTATACTTGGTAGTTCATCTGGTGAACCCCGTAAACCAGCTTGGAACATGTTTCAGCTACCATTTTAAGCTGCTCGTATATTTTACAGAATAGTAATGTTCAAACCGGTAGAGATACTCGGTCTGTCCATTATGTCACTGTTGGGTCAGAAGAACCACAGCTGCAGTTGGTTAAAGACGTGCTGGAGAGGAACTTCTTCACCAATGGCTCTTCCAGCTGTCTTGAAGTCTGAAACAAGTGAAACCAGCCTCAAAATTACAGCCGTTCTTAAATATTTCCATGCATCACTTTAATATTCCAAAGAAAGTGCAAAAATATTGAATAACAGTAATGCTGAGGCTTTATTTATAACCGTACTCATTTATTTATATTTTACATTTCAATAAGTGTCTCCCATTATCTGTTTGACCTCAAATTTGTTCATGCAAATTCTCTCACTGTTAAAACAGTGATTGTTTTAACCAAATGTATGTTGGAAAGGAAGTATTTTTCCATTTCTTTTAGTACTACTATGTGTTTTGTGTTCCAGCTAAAGTCCAAATATCTTTAAACCAAATTTAGTGACTACATAGTGCAGTAAATGTAAACTCAACGTGCACTTAAATTCAAGACGATAATTAAAAAAATAATCGTATAGATTTTTGTATGACAGGTAAATTCCAGCTTCTCGTAGCAATGCATAAAATGTATTTGTTTTCACATTTACATTTCACTGGTGAGATCCATTCATTTTAATGGAAATTTCTTCAGGACAAAATTTCAGATTTCTCGATTGGTTCAGTTTGGTCAAGCAAATCCGCAGCTCGGTCTAGAAATTATTCCTGTTGTTGCTGTGCTTCATACATTACTATGCTAATTGGCAATAGACAGTTTACATTTTTGCCCCCACAAAATTTGCAAATATGACCACACCTTAAGTCGCTTTGGGTAAACGCCAATGCATTCGTTAATGCACATGCAATCTTGTTTTTAGTACCTTTAGTTATAAAGTCTGAAAAACAAGAGGAGGATACTTACAAATAACAGTTTTTTGTTTATTGTATGCAAGTATTGTTTGTTCAGAATGACTCAGCAGTGACATTTAATTCAAATGACTATGTATTTGAAGCATAGGCTTTCTTTAAAGGGCATTGTGCTGTTGATGAGATGAATCATGGGGTGTTCAAAGGTGTTGATGCTTTATGATCAAATCGTGATGCACAATTAATTTAGAATCAACTTAACACCTTTTTATTAGTGTGCTTTGGCTATCATTGGCACATTTGCTGGCGGTTGAACTTCTTTGATTTTAATTATTGAGAAAATAGTCCAAATATGAAGGATGTGCTCTTTTAGCACAGCACCAGCACAGCACACTAGTCCGAACAACACATGCAAGCTGGGAAACATTTGCCCTGTATGTCTTACAATCTCACAGAGCCAAATACCTGTTGAAACTGTACCACGCTGTGCAAATTTCTCATCACTTGCCATTGCTTGGCATTGGTTGAACAACTGAAGGGCAGAGCATCTCTGGGATTCTCTGTGCGCTGTGGGGAAGATTGCAAATGTGACTTGCAACAGTTCAGAATTTGCATAAAAGCCCGTCGAGGCTTGCTTACAGCATTCTCTGGAAGCCCATGAGAGCTTTGGTGTCATTTGTAACCAAAACTGCTAAAGCAGGCACATTACAGCTCTGACTCTGAAAATAAATCAACAGCTGTTTTACAGCCATGCAAATGAACTCTTCATGTAGTAACAGAGAACCCATGTGTGTGTTTAATTGGAAGGTGCCTAGGTGTTCGCTATGACATTTGGCAAATCCTTTGGGGACATGTGCTCATTAAAAAAACCTTAAAAACTATTCATAAATATTCAATAAATCTGAAAATGCAAATGTAAGTGTTTCATTAGTTATTAATTTATCTTTAAGCACACTATATTAACATTTTGAAATGAGTTACAGCACAATTCACAATGCAATGCAAGTATGCTTTGCATTTTCATCTATAACTTTGTATTGCTTTTAGTCTAAAAGCTTTAAAGAAGTCTTTATGCTAAAATTGATCCTAAACATTCATTCAGCCTTTACATCTGATGTTCACATCAGTTTAGTGAATTAAACTCTAATATTTCATCAAAGAAGGGTAATAAACTGGTTTACAGTGTGTCAGATGTCTTAATGGTTTCTTAACTCTCATGGCTTGTTTTTCTCATCTCTTTGTAGGTCGCATGGGTCTCAACTTTCACCATCCAGTAGCGGAACATATATTACCACTGAACTGTGAGTATCTCTCTCTTACTGTGTCTTATTAAACACATACTTTTCATTTCAGATGAACAAAGTGATGGATTTTTAAGGCTGCACATATATATTATTATGTATCCCCTCATATTTCTGCTGAGACAAACTATTCAATATACACTACCATTTAAAAGTATATGCGTGTATGTATGTATGTATGTATGTATGTGTATATATGTGTGTATATATGTGTGTGTGTGTGTGTGTGTGTGTATATACATTTTAAGTATGAAATATTCATTTTAATACGCTGATTTGATGCACAAGAAACATTTCTTATTATTATCAATGCAAAAAAAGTTGTGCTGCTTTGTCTTTAAAGAAACTGTGATACATTTTTATCAGGATTCTTTGATGGATAGAAAGTTCAAAAGAACATTTATTTGAAATAGAAATCTTTTGTAGCCTTATAAATCAGTATTTAGCTAGTTAATGCATCCTTGCTGAATAAAAAATATTTTATTGGTCCCAAACTTTTGAATGGTAGTGTATATGCTTATTTGTACAGGAACACTTTGTGTCTGCCCCTTTTGTCTATTTCTACCAATTCATATAATTGAGCAATTTTATTTAGGTCTCTTCTGCTAGAATTAAATTGTGTTTTATTGTTAATAAACACATTAGATTTCCCTTATAATTTCCCATATCAACCAATGCGAAACCCATTTCAGTCTTTCATTAGTGTCTTGTAGGCCCCAGTGCAATGTGCTGACCCTCAGTTTCCTTCTGTGGTGCCACCAAACCGCACACATGAGCATCTCCCCTGCTATGATTAGCAGTCCTGAACGCTTATATACACACAGTCAGTGGCACACGGCCAGAGGAACGAACATGAAAGGGAGGAAACGCCAGGAGCGTTTTTACCAGGGTCACAGGGACGACTCCAGCTAATCATGCTCATTAGCGTGATGGTTGTTGTAGGTATCTGTGTATCTGCTGTAGGTACCACTGAAAAGCTTCGAGTGGGATGTTTGAGGTCTGCCGTGTCTTTCGTGTGGTTTATGGACGTTGTTTGGTGGAAGCAGCACAGGAAGGAGCCTGCAGGGCCCGTGACCACTCTTAAAACCTCTCATTTGGACAATTTAACTGGGAGAATAGTTTCCATGTCCGTTTGTATGAACTCGCCTTTAAAGTTCAAAGTTTCACAGACTGAAGTTTGATAAGAAGGATTTTTTTAAATGATTTTACTACTTTTGCCTACCAGCCATCACCCAGTTTGACCACATTTTTATTATATTATATTATATTATATTATATTATATTATATTATATTACACACATATGTGTGATATAATATATTTTAATATAAATATATTATAATATATTTGTATTTATTTACTTGTAATAATTTTAGTGCTTTAACTTAAACAAATCAAACATTTAAAACGGCATCAATCAAACGTTTAAATCGGCATCAAGTTATTTCATGTTTAATGTTTATTCTGTGTTTTCAGCTTTACTACGTTTAACAAAAATATTACTATAAAACCCTAGTTTGTATAAATTAGCATTTTTTTTATTCTGAGACAGATTTAGTTGACTAGTCCGTGTTTCCAAACTGAAGTTAATATGCTGCCTTGCATGTCAAATGTTGAACTATTTATAACTTAACATGACATCTTAAAAACGTGTCTTATTGTGAAACGCTGAATAACGGTAAGATGTGCTGTGATGGCTAAAGACGTCCATCTAGTTCAAAAATACATAGTCAAGCACTTTAGACATGCCTCAGATGAGCACTGTATCTTTTGTGAACACCACCTTCACATATTTATACTAGAAGCAAGAAGCACAAGTAGATTGTCTCATTATAACCCCTGGTGGTCTGGGTCCACACATGAATCCATCTATATATAGGGCAAAACTGTACAAAAAGTGTCATGCTGGTGTTCATTTCACACGTTAAGAGGACAGAGTTTGTCAGACTCCGTGTTCTTGCTCTGGATCCCAGTGTGTCAAGATTGTGAGTGATATGCTGTGACTTGTATTAAGAATCAGCCCGAGGGACTTCCACCAGTTGTGGTTTCTCGCTCTTAAATGTGACGGTGGTTATTCTTTAACAGAAAGAGAAACTGCTGTATCACTGACTTTCCTTTTTCTTGCTGCCCTACAGTCACTTCTCAAATCCCACTGAGGAACAAATACCCCGTCCATCTCTCAGGACATGCAGTGACTCACTCCAGACGCAGTAGCTTTCTCTTTTCATTGTTGCTAGGAGTATGAGAGCCCCTGACATTGCCGGTTAGACGTCTTTATGTACTCAGTGGCTACAGGCAGTTTTAATGAAAACCCAAAAAAGTGAGACTCCACAGAATGAGAACAATAGCTCCCACTCTGAAAATGTCATGCATTCAGAGCCGTTCTCTATGGCTTTCTTCATAGACCTGACTACTTCGGGACACGTCAGGATATTGTTAAAAAGTGCATTTTGGGGGGCATTTTTTAAAATAAATTCTGCAAGCATTCATTAAATCAACCAAAAGTAATAAATCAATAAATAAATCTATACATCAAATTATTCTTCAGAAAAGGACAGTTTCCATAAAACTGTTTTCAACCTTTATGATTTTCAAGTAATGGCTGGAAATTCAACTTTCCAATCACTGGAATAAAATACATACATATGTGTATGTATATATATGTATATGTATATGTGTGTGTGTGTGTGTGTGTGTGTGTGAGTAATAAAAAATAATAATTTTACATGCATAAAAATACAAATATAAATTATATTTTTAACAAATATAGAAAATGTCCTTACAATCTCTGTGTCATTTGGATTTATTGGATTGTGTGGATTTGTTATTATATTAGTTAGATACCATGTCAGTTTAACTAATTGTTGCTCAAACAAGAAGATTGTGTTGTGTTCACCTGAATGAGCAAACTCATCTCTTGTGGCATCACTCAAAATGCTTTGCATACTAATATTGCACTGAAGTGTTTCATAATGCAATGACAAGTGAAAACAAGCTTGGGAAAAAAACCCTGTCTGTCTCTCTCCCTCTTCTGTCTTTCTGTCTGTCTGTCCCCTCGTTCATGTCCCTCTCTGTCCATCTTTCTCTCCCTTCCCCTGTCTCTCTGCTCTCGAGCAGCCAGGAGCTATGGTCGCAGAAGAGGTAACCTGTCGCCGTTTTATCTTTGTGCTCGCAGAAATGACGTGGCTTTTGCTCGGGCTGAATTCTTCCTGGTCTTTGAGGGTCACTGGGGGTCATTATATCATATATCTGCTTCCTTCGTGCAGTGATTGCATAAATTCATGTTGATTTTGCCATTGTTTTCTGCTTATTTAAATATTGTTTCCTTTTATGTTATTGCATACATACAAAGGAATATTTTAGCTATTGGTTTCCTCACAAAATAATCAACGGATGGTCAAATCTTATTTAGAAAGTTGACTGTTTGGAGTTAATCATGTGGACAACTCTCATAAACTAATTCTGTAATCCAGTAGGGTTTTGCGCCTCACATGTGATGTCTTTGGCTCTAGTTTGGTTCTAGTACTCGTCTCAAACCCCTTTTCCGCCATTAAGCTCTAATATCTGAAAACTACAATCATTGAAACTGTCTGAAAGTCCCAAATGTGGCAGGATGCACACCCTGATTCTATTTTGATTACTCATTCCTCATCTGGCTAAAATAAATAGATTTGCAATCATATATGTGAGCTCATTATTGTTCTTGTTACATGTTTTAAAAACGGATCAATTAAGACAGCATTTTGAAACTGAATGAAATAATTTTGCATGTTTAAATATGTTCTCAAAACTAGGAATAGCAATGGGAAAAGGATATTAGTGTTTGTGTATAAAGGTCTTTCAATCACAGTTTCTAATTTCTTATTTATTTGATTTATTATGTTTTAGTTTTTGCATTGCAGTTTGAAAATGTGCCTTGTTTAATGATGCTCTGAATATATCGATTGCATCCCTCTTTTTTAACGTTCTTCGGGTTAACATTTGATATACATGAGCTAGAAAAGAAATAGATTGTATTTTGTTTCATTTCCCTTTGGAACGATCCAGTATCATGTAATATTTCATTAATTAATAATTTTTAACCAAAATATATGGTTGTTAACGCCATTGAAATAAATATCATAATATATGTGTATACTACCATTCAGAAGTTTGCATGATGTTTTTATAAGTAGTCTCTTATTGCAGCCAAATCAGTGATATTGTGTGATACAGTTTAAAATAGCTGTTTTGTATCTGAATATATTTTCAGATGTTATTTATTTCTGTGCTGCAAAGCTGAGTTTTCAGCATCATTACATCATAGTCTTCAGTGTCACGTGATCTTTCATTAATTAATTCTAATACGCTGATTTGCTCTTTAATGAATATAAAGTTACAAAAACAGCCTTTTAATATAAATGTTATGTCTTTACTGTCTTTACTTTTGATCAATTGAATGTATCCTAGCGGAATATAAATAAAATGGTAGTATATTACATTAAATTAATATGATCATTTTCAGTGAGTTTAATATAATTGGTGTAGAAATCTAGTGTTTTTTGTCCACTAATCAGTTTCTCTCCTCTGTCTTTCTCTCTCTTTCATCTCCTTTCCTGTGTGATTCCTCCTCTTCTCCTTTTCTTCTGTTTGTTTTCTCTCCTTCCTGTTGCAGGTCGCTCTTCACTGTTTCCTTTCGAGGACGGCTTCCTGGACGACGGTCTCGGTGATCATCCGCTGACCCCTGGCCTGAGCTCGCCCGGCCGCTGTCAGAACGGAGAGAGGATGGAGCGCTACTCCAGGAAGGTGTTTGTCGGAGGACTGCCTCCAGACATCGATGAAGGTACATGTACACCCCTCAGTGCTGAGCTTGAGTTCGGAGGGGATGTTCATTAATATTCATATGCGTTAAATGTACAGTATACAATGATTTTAGTGTGATATGTATCTGTTTCAGGTTTATCATCATTCTGTCATTGACTTATTCTCAGTTTCTTTCTTCTGATCACTCAAGATATTTTGAAGAATGTTTTGAAAGATAGTTGCTGGTAGCCATTGACTTCAATTAAGTAAAAATATTATGGAAGTCATTGGCTGCCAGCAACTGTTTGGTTACCAACATTCTTCAAAATATCATTGTATTAAATGATTATTGTATTGTATTAAATCATTGAGTAAATGATGACAGTTTTCATTTTTAGGTGAACTATCCCTTTAACTAAAACTTAACTCATAACTATTAAAACATTTCTGTTAACTGAAATAAATCTGAAATAAATTATTATATAAATACTACATGAACTTAGTTTAGGTAGTTTTCATAGCAACAATTATAATTTTTGTTCAGTTTAAATCGAAGCAATGAAATTACTCAAATATTATGTATTGCAGTAAGTAACAAAAACTAACAAAAATGACCAAAGCACGTAAAAATGTACTACAATTTAAATGCAAAAGGTCTAAAAAATCATTCTAAATATTAAAACTATAACCGTGTATAAATAATTGTTAAATAACACCAATCTGTTTGTTGCCTTGAAGAAAGATTGAGGTATGTCAGATTTTTTGTGGGAATGTGGGAACTTTATTTTTCTAATCATTTGGTATATAAAAAAAAATTAAAAATATGAAAATAAAATTAAAATTAAATTAAAAATATGAAAATAAAAAATATCCTTTAATTTGTCACTGACTTAAAGTATAAATTCAGACCAGAATATTTTATAGACTGTAGGCTTTGCCTTTTTAACCACAGAAAAACACCAGACAATATTCATAGCAATGAACTGCCTTTAAAAGAATCAGAGTCCACAGCATTGTTATTCAGGAGATGCAGTGACTGCTTGATTTTCTTACGTTTAACATTTAAAATCCTAAATACGTTTCATTTTTCCAACAGATGAGATCACCAACAGTTTCCGTCGATACGGTCACCTGGTGGTGGACTGGCCTCATAAAGCAGAAAGCAAATCCTATTTTCCCCCTAAAGGTAATGACACTGACATCATCAATACAGCTGCAGATGTTCAGCAAATCAGTGAGCGCGTGATTCCTCTTGACACTTTCTTGGTTTGAGTGAAAATTGTGAAAGTGTTAGGTCACAGCCTGGCAGAGCGTTTGTAATCAGCATGCCCCTCAAATGAGTCTCGTGTGTGTGGATGCTGGTCAGTGTGTAGTCTCAGAGCATCAGGAAACTGTTGTGTTGTGTGCGTCAGATTGCTTTCTGTCTTGTCAAAGTGCCTCCAGGTGTTCATTGCTGAGGCTCGAACAGACGCACACAGACAAGTAGTTACAGATACACACCTAGAGGGAGAAACCTAGTGCATTTCATCATGTTACACACGTACATGTTTGTGTGAGTACCTGGAGAGAGCTAACAGAGATTGAGGAGAGCACAGGTACAATCCGCATATCCTTGAGATTTGAACAAATATACGACTGGATATACTTCATATTATACGATGTATTTTTGCTTAATTCTTAAGTTTTTTTTTTTTTACTAGGTTATGCAGGTTATAATGCATTGTACAAGCTTTTGTTCAGTTTACGGTTAATTTTATTGCTTTTATTTATCTTGTGTGTGTGTGTGTGTGTGTGTGTGTGTGTGTGTGTGCTTTTAATAATATGATAGTATTGTAGTTAATTTTATTCAATTAGATATATATTCAAAACTATATACACACACACACATACATACATACATACATATTTTATGATTAAATACAGATTTATTTCAGTCAATTAAACATTTTAATTACATTACCAGAAATGTTTATTACATTTTTTTTATAGTTAGAAGTTGAAAGCTTTTAACAGTTTCTATCTGTAATCTGTTTTGAAGAATATATATATGAGTAAATCTCTGTGTGTGTGTGTGTGTGCTCTTGTTTTTGTGACGTATCAGGACACAATTCTGTACAATGACATGGGTAAGACACAGGTATTACAAGGAGAGGGTGACTTATGAGGACATAACCCATGTCCCCATTTTCCAAAACGCTTATAAATCATACAGAATGATTTTTTTTGAAAAAGTAAGTTTCTTGTGAGGGTTAGGTTTAGGGTTAGGGTTGGTGAAGGGCGATAGAATATACAGTTTCTACAGTATAAAAACCATTACACCTATGGGATGTCCCCACTTTTCACAAAAACAAAGGTGTGTGTGTGTGTTTAATTTAAAGTGTCATGTTTGTGATTTTTATTCATGTAGCTTCTGACATATAAATCAAACATACTCATTTTATGACATAAAGCACTGCTTTATTTAATCAGAAATACAATGTTATTTGTGTATTTTACTTTTTTAATACAAGTAAGACCAACAGCGCCCCCTAAGTAAATAAAAGCCCTTCTCGGATGTGCATTAGGACCCAGGGGAGGCTGCTTCTGCTGCACGCTCTGATTAATAAAGCTTGCTTCAAGGATGACCACAGTGCTGACCTGATTGTCTTGCGTGCACGCTCTGAGCACATATGAGCGCTTCATCTTACCGCAGGGCATACCGCATAATTGTTCATCTCTGGCCATTGCCGATTCCGATAACTTTCTGATAATATCGTACATCCCTAATACATATATACGTGTGTGTGTGTATTGTTGTTATTGTTATTATGTGAATAATTTGAATTAAAGAAATCCATCTCATATATCCTGTCATAAGTCCTGTGCTCTGTGATTAAAAAAGGCTGGTGAGATTATGAAAAAAGGTCACTTGGTTTGATGTTTTGTTATATAATGCAGTGATTTCACACATTAAGAACGGTTAAGTGTCCAAGTACTCTTTGAGGCCACTGTATTCTATGTTTCTTCATTTATGAGATTTCTGCTCTGTATGCTGGTGTGCACTTTTAATTATTTTAATTATTTGGGCTGCAGTAGTGCTCATGCCTCTGCTTTGCAGTCACCGAGTGTAACCGCTGTTTGGAAGCTGCTCATTGTTCCTCCAGCTCGTATGAAACACTGATCCAGACTGAGTGAATGGAAGATGCTGGTCATTTTTCCATCCAGTGTTGTGTAAAGCATCATGACTCACAGTGGGCAGGACTGGGGTTAAATGCCTTCTTCAGGTGCTGTTATACGCTTCTCAGTAACACTGAGATTTATCTAAGAGCTCCTTCTGTTCAGAAACCAGCTGGAAAGCAGGATGAAAGTGAAGCCAAGGTTTCGCTGGTTAACATGGTCCAGTTAGCCCCTGCTGGAGGCTGCAGGAATTACACAATCAGAAATAAAGCCATTGTTTTTACTACAAACCATTCAAAAGTGGCTGTGTATTCTGATAAGTTATGATTATTTTTACTTAATTTTTACAAGCATAAAAGTTAAATCATAGTTGTAAATATATATTTATTATGTAAAATATATTATAATGTCTTTACATAATTTAATAATCCCATTAAGACAAAAACCTCTCAAGATATCTTTGTTATTCATCATAATCTCTAATTGACTAAAATAATCCAATATGAAATTATTTTTATTTATTGATTATATTTAAGCTGTAATGAAGAAACCTCTGGCACTCTTATATCCGATGCTTGTTGATGAATCTCTCTTTAAACACTTCTCTGATTTATTTTGATGTCTTTGACTCCGTTTCCCAAGGTTGTTGTTACTTCTCCGTTCTTTTGACTCTTTACACTCTCGTGCTGTCTCTCTCCCTGCGGCAGAATGCCTTGTTCTTCTCTTCCCTCTGGTCTTTCTGCTGGCTCTGATCCTGATGTTGTCAAACTGCAGTGTTATAGAGGGAAAAACATTCCTTTAAGAAGGGAATGATAGACGTCAGGAATTCACAGCATGTGCTCTTTAAAGCAGTCAGGTTAATGCCAAATGCATGTTAAGTGTGTATTTCCATATGCATCATGAGATGAAGTCCTCTGAATGCTAACTGTTAGTTCCAGACTGGTTGTCTTTATTCCTCCACATGCAGACTCATTTGAGTCTCTGTCGTCAGCAGCGGTTATGTGCTTCCTGTGTTCTGAGCTCTTCTGGTCTTGGCTGCAGTCTGACTCTGTGCAGCCAGAGATTGTCTCATCTCTCATGCTCTTCCTTCTGCAGGTTACGCTTTCCTGCTCTTCCAGGAGGAGAGCTCAGTCCAGGCCCTCATTGACGCCTGCATCGAGGAGGACGGGAAACTCTACCTGTGTGTCTCGAGCCCCACTATTAAAGATAAACCAGTGAGTGAAGCACTGCCACAGCCCACATCCAGAGAAAAATGGTTTAGCTCTCCGTCTAGACAGAAACACTGTTCAGAGGAAATTTAAATGATATATATATATACACACACACTTTTTTATTTTTTTATTAAAATATTTTAAGTAAATTTTATTTAATTACATTATATAGTAATTAAATGAATATAAATTATATTACAATTTATATATATATATAAAATTAGTGTAATAAGCTAATATAATTTACAGAGTAGATTTGAGATGCACAAATTATTTTCTTCACAGAAAACTAGTTGAACTACTAGGTCTTAAAACAAACCTGTTGCTTCTGCTAGAGATGAACAGTTTTTGGTTCTCAGGTCCAGATTCGCCCGTGGAACCTAAGTGACAGTGATTTCGTGATGGATGGCTCTCAGCCTCTCGACCCACGCAAGACCATTTTTGTGGGAGGCGTTCCACGACCTCTACGAGCAGGTGAATTTCTCTCTCATTTCATCTCTCTTGCTGTCCTCCCAAGTTGTAAATATGTCATTTATTGTAATCTTGTTCATTATCATCATATTGTGTATAATGGTGTGTTTCTCCTCTGTGTGTGTTTAGTGGAGCTGGCTATGATCATGGACCGGCTGTATGGAGGTGTGTGTTACGCCGGCATTGACACTGACCCAGAACTCAAATACCCTAAAGGTGCGGGCCGAGTGGCCTTCTCCAATCAACAGAGCTACATCGCTGCCATCAGCGCCAGATTTGTCCAGCTGCAGCATAATGACATTGACAAACGGGTGAGTGAGCTGCAATGTCTGTCATTTAATTCAACTCCTAATCAGGATTATGAAAAGAAATCTAAAACTATAAAAAGTACAATACATTTAATAAAATACAGAAAAGTTTTTTACATTATTGTATTTTACATAAAGTAAAAAAAAAAAAAAAAAAAAAAAAAAAAAAAAAATATATATATATATATATATATATATATATATATATATAATTATTTTTTTACTCATTTTATTTGAGCCGGTTAGCAACATTTCTTATTTTCATTTAGTTTAAGTTGATGTACTAAAATCTAAAAACTTTTGATATTAAAAATAATAATTAAAATAACAAAAAAGCAAAATTTATAAAATTTTAACTAAAATTTACAGTGGAATGGAAAAAATATATAAATGTAAATATAAAAGTACAAAAAATATAAATATAAAATAAAAAATTAGAAATATTGATTAAAAACTATAGTGGTCTCTGAATTATACTGAAATAATACTGTTCAAGTGCAGTGAATGAAGCATTAAACTACAGTGATACTGTCTGCAATGCCTCATAATGTGACATTATAATGTGTTTACTTGAAATTATTTGAACTTTGTTGCCTCTTGACCTTTCAAAACACAGCCAGAGTTTACCAGAGTGTTTGCATGAGATGCATCGAACAGCAGTTGCATCAAAGACACTTTACACACTTTGTAAATCAGCATAATCATGTGCAGTTTAAAAAATGTGCAGAATGCTATGAATGCCGTATTGACTAGACGAGTCCCAGAAGAGGTTTATACTGTACTTTTATAACTGTAATTCTAGATGTGATTGCATAGTGGCAGTTTCTGTACCGTGGTTTCCCTGCAGGCCGTTTCCATAAGGCCCACAATACAGACTGGAAACCCCAGAGCAGACTGTGTGTAATCAACATGACCATGGGCTTCTGGAGGCCAGACAGCCATTTGAAGTCTCAGGCGTGGCGTTTGTTAATTATAGCTCCATGCTATTCCTGTGCACACTGGACTTACTTGACTGTTTTGGGAATGTTATTCAGAAGTAAAGAGCTCATAGACACTGGACTAAAACTAGACGCTCACCAGAATCACCCCTCCATCTACATGACATCCTCAAATGCTAGTTCATTCTGAGCTGTTAGTGTAAATGTGAATCTAGAAACAAAAGTCAGTAGTTGTCATCCTCTACCACAGTGATTATTAAGGCAAAGTTAGCCAGGTTTGATGGGTAAATGGAGAGATTTTAAGTTTGCTTTAAGCCTTTTAATGCATTTAGTTCTATCTAAATACACACACGCATATATAAATAATGATCTTAAGTATTACATATTACTAAAATATGTAAAATTGCAAACTATATAGAAAAGGATATGTGTGCGTATGTGCATGCGATTGTCATGTGCATCTCGTCAGTAAAGCCGTTTCTGTGATTCGTATTAAATCTGCATCACATGCTTTCAGATTGAGCGACATTTTAATACACAGAGCATAGTTCACTGACAAGCTATGCAGTATAATGTGCATAATCACAAACAAATCGCATTCGATAAAGAACACAATGTTGCGTAGCTTGTCAGTGAACTACGCCTCTGTTATTTCTTTACTGTTGTTATTGATTCTTTGCAGAAGTCTTCCGGATGTTAAGTATAAAGGCCACAAAATCATGCATGAGCAGTAATGTTTGTTAATGTTGTTTCCATTAAAACTGTCTATATGTATGTGTTTTCAGAAACGTATAATCGCTCTCTCTGCTCATGACCACAGGTGGAGGTGAAGCCGTACGTGCTGGACGATCAGATGTGCGATGAATGTCAGGGCGCTCGCTGCGGAGGAAAGTTCGCCCCCTTTTTCTGTGCCAACGTCACCTGTCTGCAGTATTACTGCGAGTACTGCTGGGCGAGCATCCACTCGCGTGCCGGCAGAGAGTTCCACAAACCTCTAGTGAAGGAGGGCGGAGATCGACCTCGGCATGTGTCCTTCCACTGGAGCTGATGCCAAGCATCCCATCACCCTCTCCACCCACCGAACACGGATCTCCCCTCGCATCGTTTGGTTTTAGTAAACAAATATCATGGTATCTCTGTCCACTATATTCTCTGCTTACAAACACTTAGGAAAATATGAATTTTGAGTCTGCGTGCTCAAACGTTGCACTTTGGCACAAACAGTCGATGTTAACGCTTGTCAGGATGTTGTGCTTTAATTCTCTCATGATCCTTCGTTTGATTGGTTTAGTGCTCCATGTAGGTAATATTAGGCAGTGTGAGACTATATATAACATATACAGTACATTTACAAAAAGGATATATTTTTAGTTTATATTTATCTATATACACATAGACAATACATTTTGGGTGTCAGATGTTTTAAAGAAGCATGCACTTATTGTGAAAAACAGTGGTAGGAAATTCCCCCCTAGATGATGACAAAAAAAGTTACCAAAGGTAAAATGAATTCATTATGAAAATCATGTTTAAGTGAGCTGTTAAAAAAAAAAAAAAGTATTTATTAGAGTAAAACACCATTGGCTCTCCATGTTGAAATGAATAGTAATACCTCATGCATGCATCTCTTTCTGTTCGCTACGGTTTTTTAGGCTTAATTTTTGACGAGTTTTTAGTATTAACTACATATAATGCTGCAATAGCTTTTGCTGCTAAATCCATGGTATGAGTCCATGCCGTCATACTTTATTCAGGCAAACGAGTGCTCTGAAGGGTCTGCGTCTGGATGTCAAATGAGTCTGCGATGCATGCTGTAAAATCAGGTCTCTCTTTCATTTCCCCCGCGATGGGAGAGCGATATGAAGCACTATGAAAGATTGCTTCCTCCAAAGAGTAAATAAGGTAACTGCATCGTTTTATCTCACAAATCTGACTCATGAGGGGAAAAACGAATTCTGAATTGTGAGTGGGGAAAAGTTTGAATTCTGAGGTATAAACTCGCAATTATGAGAAAAAAGTTAGAATTGTTAAAAAGGTTTTTTTTTTCATGGCAAAAACAAGATCACAATTCACTTTTCCTCTCCAAGTTGTGAAGAAAAAAAAAGTCTGAATTGTGAGATATAAACTTAGAATTAAGATGTTAAATCACAATTGCGAAATAAACTTGCAATTCTAAGAAAATAACTCAACACAAAATTGAGAGAATAATTTTTGAATCATGAGATAAAAAGTCGCAAGTCTATTTTTTTTATTCCGTCATATATTTTGATTTTTAATTATTATTTTTTTTTTTTTTTAAGAATTCTGTCACAATTTGGACAATTTTCATACAATTTTAAGACAAAGATCAGAATTGTGAGGAAACGTGATATAAACTGAATGAAAAAAAAAAAGTATTTTATTTTTTATAATTTGTACTTTGTTTATATCTCACAATTCTGACTTTTCTCAGAATTGCAAGTTTATTTATTAAGAACTTTCAATTACAGTTCAGTTTCTCACAGTTGTGGGATACAAAATTTTGAATTGTTTGTTTAAAAAGTCCGTGGCAGAAATAAGCTTCCACAGAGCACAAACTGGCCATGACAGGAATGGGCCTACTACAAAATAATAATTTTACACATAAAAAAACACATGAGACCTGCAAGATGACAGAACCGCTCAACTCAGTCAGATGTAGGATGTTCTAGCGAAATGTCTTGGTGAAGTAGTTTTTGCAGTGATTGTTCATGGAATTGTGCAATTTTTATACACTATGTATTTCGGTTAGATGACGCCTAGAACTGTGATTCGCTTTAACTGTTATTGATGTCTGACAGGAACGTCCTGTGAAACTAGCGCATGTAAACACACAGATCTCGCACACTTCTGCAAGTTAGCGTCCCGTCAGAACCAAAGAGCTGTCCGACTCGAAATGACCAACTACACTACGTTACACACCGACGATTCACAAAATACTGTGTCCAGCCGGTGACTCTGGAAGAATTAGCGAACACTGGCACTAAATGACTTAGCTTACTTTGAGACACGGCGGGCGGAATTACCTCACGGAACCGCTGCATTTATATCCAGATTATATCCAGCAAAACTTGAAGTAAAATCATGTCGACGGTGGACATGTCGAAACTAAATTGAAAGATGGTGGAGAGGAACGCGTCTCGGCTGCTTATCCGAGAGTTAAAAAACGGTCAGCTTTAGGTTGGCACGTCTGAAAAAACGACAAATGTGTAACGTTACCGATGGAGAAAAAGAGGATTGTGGGTAAACTTGATCCCAATGGTGGTGGATTCTGGGTGTGTTTGTGATTTTTCTTTCCCTGCCCAGATTTTTCTCTGTTTTTCTATGTTTGTTCCTTCTGTGTAGTAGATTTATGCACTACTCTTTGTATTTGTATGATTGAATAGTCAGCGTGTTATTTTTTTATTTTAATTTTTAATTATTTTTTTTAATAGAAAAACGTGTGCTTTCTGACTAACGTTATCTTTTGCAATACCTCAATTTTGAAATATAATAGGAGAGAGATTGATATTTTCTAAGTACGTTTATATAAAAAAATACTATATATTAATTTAATTCTGCTAGAGAACAAGCAAAAATTTAACATGCTTAATTTTATTTTTGTCATACTTATTTGCTTTTATTTTTATTTTTGAAGAAAAAAAAGTTAAAAACAAAAACAACTGAAGGAGTTAGAGATGTATTATTTTAATACTGTAGGAAGCTGCTGCGACATCACAGTGTTCCACAAACAAACATCTGATCTTATTACTAATAAATATATATTCGATAGGGTCAACAGGCCGTCAGGTGCTTATAGACATACTACTTACGTTTTTATTTACAATCAGACCTTTACTATGCTTAAAATCTTCTGTTGGTTCTAGTTTTTTTAAGTTTGGTGAAACGATGTGTTCCCCTTTGTTTTGTAAAGGCCAAATGCCCCGATTTGTTAACCTTGTATCATTTAGGGATGGCAGAAAAGTTATGATTTTTTGGCAAGATGCAGAGAAAAGAATGTTCATTTGGGAAGCTGGAAAGATATTAAACATTTCAACTTTCAAGCCCCAGATGCGTCGCTGATGTGGTGGCCTTCTACTCACCCTAGACTTGAATTAGTCCCTTTCTTTTTTTTTTTAAAGGCTGAGAACCTTGATTCTTTGTTGTAATGTGCAATACTGTTTGTACTGTTTGTAAAAAAAAAAAAAAAAAAAAGAACAGAAAAAGGCATAAATCTTTATTGCAGATTTATTTTCATTGCGAGCATTGTGATTCACTAAAATAATTTTCTACTGTGTATTTACTCGACGTGCTAGTACCTTCAAGTAGTAATGTAGCCTTTGTACTGAGAAATATTTTGATTATTTTTTAGAGATTTTTTGCAAAAAAAAAAAAAAAAGCCAAGAATGAAAACAATTACATATTTTCCATTATTTTTTATTTTTCTTTACACACTTATTCCTCAACCATTAATGTTAGCTATTTCTGGGGGAGACTTTCATACCTGGTCAATGTCGTTAATATGATTTTGTATTTTTATGTGGAATAAATTAATTTTATGATGCAAATTTTTACATTTTTTTGCCCTTTATTTATTTTTATTTTTTGAAGTTGAAAATTGTCTAAGATTGTTACTAAAATGTCTAGATCTTTCAAATGCAAAGCTTGTTGCTTATGTAAGTGTGATTGGGGAAAAATAATTGCACACAAAAATGAACAGCAATCATGGTTAGTAGTAAAATAATGTGACTGAAATGTAACAATGAATGGGCAATTTAAAAAAAAATGACAGCAGAATGGAGCAAATATGAGTTGTGATGAAACCCAGTCGAGACATAAAATCATGAAGCTCTGCAGCTCTACTTTCACAGTCATAGTACAGTCTGCATTTAACTGAGACACGATATTTCCCAGAATGCATTTTACTTGTGTAGAGTATAGTGGAGTAGATTTGATTGTAGTGATGGCCTTTTAAACACCGTCAAAAAACAAACATGAAAATTCTCTGGACTAAGATGCACCTCTTTTTACTTCAAACCATTTTAGTCTTACGAGTTTCTTATATTGCAACCATTTGAACCCTTTGATAAGCTGTGCTGTATAGTTAGAAAATTTCCTGTTTTTAGTGACACTTTAACAATTAAAAGACAATTCTGGTCTAATATTTAGTCAGGTCATTTTGGCTTGTGGTTTTCCTCTTCTACCACACTTTTAGCTCCATTTGTCATTTTTAAAATTGGTTAAAACCCTATTTTTTTTCCCCAATGCATTTTACCTTTTAATTTGATAGTTCACATCTGATTCCATCTAAACAAGGCTTTGAGATTGTTATCTTGGACCTCTGCTCGTCTTTTGCAGTAAAACTGTGATTTAAAGGATTTTTTGGATAAAATATGCGCAGTGCTGCTAATGCTTATTAGCTTTTCCCACCTTCATGATTTTTCTGTACTCAAGAGCGAATCTTATTAAATGTAATTGTAAGACACTGAAACATTGTCATCTTTTGCACATCTTTTTGTCTCGTTCTCTTCTTGTAGAATTTCACTGCTGAAATGCAAACAAACCAACCACCTGCTGCAGGAAATGTTGAAAAATAATTAATTTTAAAACTGACACTTTTCACCACAGATGTACGAGACGTTGTGAAACTCAACTTCAATATTTTGAACCACAGGTGAAAAAAGCAAGACAATATTATTGTACAAAACCGATGCCAAAAAAAAAGAGCTGATGCCAATAGGATTTTTTTTTTTTTTTTTTTTTTTAAATCAAACATCCACCTAAAAAAAGAAAAAAAAAAAAAAACCACAATAGTTTACCCATGAAATTTTGGAGGGCTCTTGCATTGTTACTTTACCTGGCTGTGGTTTAAAAATATACATTAAAATAATATAAACATGAGCAGCTATACCAGATATAATGAATTGTCATGTGGCTTTTTCTTTTTTTTGTGTAATTTGCTGGATGGATTATTTTATTAGATCTATTTTGGCATATTATATACACACTTCAGTGAATTCTGCAATACATTACATTTTAATACTCCATAAATGCAGACAGACAAGGCATTTTTAAAGAGAGCTCATTAGAATTTATTAAAATTCTACCAGCTTACCCAAAAAGGCAAATAACACAAATATTTAGTTCCATCTTTTCCTTTTAAAACTCTACAATGTTTCCGAGGCCATTGTCCTGCCGCCCTTCCAGCTGTACCTAAAAGATCTCAGTCAGTGCATGTAAAACTTCTGATGGAGCAGCAGCTACAAGCCCTTCATAATCCTACAGGAGTAAGTCAAGCGCCTACTAGTGGTCTGGATGAACCATTAAAGTCTTTCTGCGCAATCACAGAAGTGTTTCAGTGCGTTCCAGTTTCTCGTTTCACCAGCTCCCTTCATTCAGTTCTGAAATACTGTCATCACGGATACTGATGGTGAGTTCTGGAAATCCTGAGGTTCAAATGTAGTCATCTGTGCAACACTCAACTTTGTAAGATTAGCTTTAAGACTTCCTCCAGTGACACATTAATAACATACAGTTTTAGACCTCAAATCTCGAGCGAATTGTAAGAACCTAAAGGAAGAGGAAGAGCTGTAAGACTGTGAAGATCATTAGACTGGAGTGTTTAAGGATTAAGTGCTTCCTCACAACACTCCGTTGTCCAATCAGAGGGCTTCAAGTCATTTCTGGTTTTGTTGTGCATTTTGAACTGGGCTCATTTAAGTGAGTGCATGAAGCTGTCCAGGTCGTATTCGTTCTCGTACTGCTGCTGGTCCCACAGGTCGCCCAGCCCATCCAGAACAGATTTCATACCGGTCTTACCAGAGGACGACGCTGCCGCTTCACTCTTCTCTGCTTTATTATCCTAAACATCAACACAAGGCATCAGTATGAATGTGCAGTTCTGTTAATCCCTGGTATTAAACTAATGCATGTGCAGATATTTGTGTGGAAAACTAGTGTTTAGGGCAGCGCTGCCTCATTGGATGGTGTTTTGCATGTATGGCCTGACCTTGTCCAGTGTGAATAGGTTGAGCAGCTGTTCGGTGCCCATGCTCTGCAGGCTGGTGTTCTCTTGGCTGATGACTGTATTTGCAATGGTCATCTTAAATTTCTGCAGACCCATAATCTTCTCCTCCAGCGTGCCCCGTGTGATGAGACGATACACATTCACCACACGTTTCTGAAATGCATAGACATGCATGCATTACACAGTGGCCCAAAAATCAGATTTTTTCCCCCCTATTTTTGCAACATAAATTTAACAAATAGACACGTCAGAATGTGATTTTTGTGCAAACGTCACAAAGTTGAATTTATTGAATATTGAAGTGGGTAAAAAAAAAAAATAATAATTATATATATATATATATATATATATATATATATATATATATATATATATATATATATATATATATATATATATATATATATATATATATATATATATATATATATATTAAACACACCTTTAAAACGGCCAAAAAGCTAAAATATAATAAAAAAATTTAACTATAAAATAGCAACCAAAAAAAAAAAATGCATTGGAAAAAAATTATAATAATAATAATAATATTAAAAATAAATAAATAAAATAAAACGCACAAAACATGATTCTTCTGTACCTGTCCTATTCTGTGAGCTCGATCCATGGCCTGCAAGTCTTTCATAGGGTTCCAGTCATGCTCCACAAACACCACGGTATCTGCTCCAGTCAGATTCAAACCCAGCCCACCCACATGGGTAGTGAGCAGCAGAACATCTATGGACGGATCATTATTGAACCTGTAGGAATAAAAAGAAAAAGAAATAGAAATACAAATTTCCATATAGAGACCCAAATCGATCTGCCCATGAGATGAAATCTTTCCAGTGTAGTTTGCGTGGCTGTTTCACCTAGAGACTATGGAGTGTCTGAGGCCAGCCTGAACGCTTCCATCCAGCCTGAGGTAGGTGACTGTGGGCAGCTGTGTTTTGAGCAGATCCTGCTCCACGATGTCCAGCATGCTCTTCAGCTGGCAGAAGATCAGAACACGGTGCTGGGCCACAACAGCTTCTGTGCCCCCATCAGCTGCTCCAGCAGAACCCAGTCCACAGTCCAACAGCAGCTACAGAGCAAAAATACATACATGCTTCTGTTGTTACGGTGTTGTTTGC
Source organism: Carassius auratus (assembly GCF_003368295.1). Lineage (NCBI taxonomy): Eukaryota > Metazoa > Chordata > Actinopteri > Cypriniformes > Cyprinidae > Carassius > Carassius auratus. The sequence continues at coordinate 60,489 of NW_020523471.1, forward strand.
ATTTTATTCTAGATGGCATTTGATGATGATTTGATGGAGAAAAAAAAAAAAAAAAAAAGGTTGATATTAATGAATTGGCTTAAAAATAAAAATTTAAGAAAAAAAAACAAAAAACAAACCTTGGCTGATATCAATGATTGAGATATAACTTGAATAATAGCTGATATTGCTAACTATATATAAATATAACAAGGGCAAATTTGGGTAGTACAGATAAGTGGCCGCACCTGTTTGAGGGCTGAGAGTTTTGGGGCGTGCTGAATGTCTCTGAGGCTGGTGTGCTGTCTGCTCAGCTGTTCTGTGATGTGTTTGTACTCTGGGTGTTGAGGGGTCAGCACCAGCGCTGGGTGATTACACAGCTTCCTCAGATACTGCAGAGCCTGAAACATCCACCACGAACATTACAGACTATTCAACTGAGAGGAGGATAATCTTGTGCTTTTATAAGACTTCCTGAGATCAACCTGGAAGACGTGTCCGGTGGCCTTTAATTTGGGTTTCTCTTCCTCCTCTTGCACAGACGCAGTGGAAATAACGTCCTCCACGTTCACCTTTGCACGAGACTTTGCAAAGTCCTCATATAGTTGAATCTGATCAGGCACAGGTGAAAGAACAAAGGTTATGTAACTAATAATATTAAATTTATATTTTTTAACAATGAGTAAGACATTTAAATTCATATTAACTGAAGGGGTTTAATGTTTTATGATTGCTACTAAGAAAGCTGAACTATGCACTATGTTTGTAGTGGCACTGTACAGATCCCTTCTGACACACAATGAAATCATAGAATCTTGCTGTAATCAGCGGCCACATCCTTGATAAACATCCTGTGTTTGTGTTTTGTACCTGTAGAGGACTGAGGTTGCAGTAGTAATCTTGTATGATCTTGGGTGGCAGATCTTGAAGCACATCATCCTTCATTCTCCTCAGTAAGAAGGGCAGAACCTGTCTATGCAAAGCTTCCATTGCCAACACACCTGAAAAACACATCAAAACATTATTTTAGACCAAAGATGGCAACATTGCTAAAATGACTTCAAGAGCTGCTTCATAGATCAAACATCTAAAACTGTCACAACGTAAAGAATCCATAGTCTTAAGTGATTCCCATGGTCCAAAACATCAAAAAGTTGAGGAAAAGCTTCAAACTGAGAAGTCTGTGCTCCAACAATGAGGACACCAAGAGACGTAAAAAAAATAAAAATAAAAATATCACACCCGCTTCCTGTTCGCGTGAGGAACTTTTTGCATCTCGACTGGCGAGGATGGGCTTCCCGTAGCGGGCAGCAAACTGACGCTCAGTGCCAAGAAACCCTGGCATCAGGAAGTCAAAGAGAGACCATAACTCAAGAACATTGTTCTGCAGAGACAAGTGAAAAACAAGCACAGGCATTAGTTTGGCAAATTAAATCATGATCGTGTGCCTTTTGCCAAAAACAGTCAAGAAGTCGGTAAGATTTTAATTTTTAAATAACTGAATACTTTATTCAGCAAAGACATTAAATTCACCAAAAGTGACAAAAGGCATTTATAATTTGATTTCAAATGAATGCTGTTCTTATGAACTTTCGATTCATTAATAAAAATGCATTGTTTCAATCACTGATAAGAATAAATATTCCTTGAGCATCAAAAGAACAACTTCTGAAGGATCATGTGACACTGAAGACTGGAGTATTGTCTTCTGAACATACTCCTTTGCCAACAGCAGTTGTTTTTCCTGACCCCAAGCTTTTTAATAGTGGCGTATACAAGCCATCCAAGAGTATAATTCTCACCTGGATGGGGGTTCCTGAGAGGATTATTCTGTAGTTGGCAGTTAACTGCTTGATCGCTTTAGAAAGTTTGGTCTTTCCATTCTTTATGACGTGACCCTCATCAAGGATACAGTAATTAAATTTAATATCCCTGTATGAGAAAATGACATTGAAATAATGATGCTTTCTTTCATCCCACTGTATATGAAGAATAATAAACATGTAACAAACAAGTTGTTACCTGAAAAAGTCAATGTCATTTCTAACGACGTCATACGAGGCAACAACGAGATTGTGTTTCTTCACCTGGTGCTGCAACCTGCATAGAACGAAAACTGAACTTGCATTTCCTATTAATTTTTTAAAAACTGGGCAACAAGTCAATAAGCAATTTCTTATGATGGTACCATGCTCTTTCCGTAGGGGGGCCAGTATAGTGCAGAGGATTGAGATACTCTTTAGAGCAGAACTTCCCAAGCTCATCCACCCAGTGTCCCGTCAGGGTGGGCGGACACACAACTATGGAAGGCAAAGGGCAACAGTCGGGAGCCTTTGACCTGGCATACTCCTGAGCCCTGCACACATGCAGCAACACAGTTTAGCGGGTCAAATAAAGTCTTGCATTTTAACTATACACTAGAAATCTGCAAAGCCCCGGAAGAATGAAGTTGGTTTGGGGTGTACCTGAGGAAATGATCGCCTGCCAGAATACAGATGGACTGTAGGGTCTTACCCAGACCCATGTCATCACACAAGATCCCATGAAGCTTGTACTTGTTCAAAAATGCCAGCCAATTCACTCCATCCTACAAAAGAGAGCAGGACGAAGTTCAGAAATAAACTCTGAATCAAAATCACCAGCAATTTATGCAGTCAGATGTATTTGTTAATTAGTTACTAGCCTCGTTTCAATCTCTAGATTTGCAAAAAAATAAAAGACTTTCATTGACAGAAGCGTGAAAAGCAAAGACACCTGTTGGTATTTCCTGAGGTCTGCTTTGATGGGCACAGGAATCTTATAATTTTCCAGTTTCGTTCCATCAAGCAGCTGCTCGAGGAAGTGTCGTTCTCTGGCCTTCTGTTGAATTAAATCTTCAGACATAGACGGTGGGTCTGGGATTCCAGCCTGAAAGAAAAAAAAGAACCAAGATGAAAAAGGAAAATAGCAGCAAAGAAGTTATGCAACAAAGTGATGAGTTCCACTGTACTGAGAACAGACATGACTCAACACCCCTCACTTCAAACTCTTAGCTGAAAGTCTTGCATTATTAGACACTATGAGATGCATGAATGCTTGACTATGCTCATTCCTGATCACTCACCTCAAGAGGAAGCAGTCGGATCAGGGTTGCAAAGCACTGCGTGGCCATGAATCGCACGCTGTCACAGTGGTCACTCATACGGCCCAACACAGGGACCACCAACAACACAATGTAGGGCACAATATCCACATCCAACTGCTCCATCACACCTGGACACTGTGCTCAGGATAATATGTGTTCTGAACACCACTGTACACACTTTAAATGTTTGTAAACTAGTGTCTGAAAGTTTGAGGTCAGTGAGATTGAATGTTTTTGAAGTCTCTTAAGATCATCAAGGCTGCATTTATTTGATCAAAAATGCTGATTAATTGTATGAAATGTTGCAATTTAACGGTTCCCTATTTTAATAAATTTTCAAGTTAAATTCTTCCTTTGCTGCAAAGCTGGATTATTAGCAGCTTTACTCCAGTCTTCAGTCATGTCACATGATCCTTCAGAAATCATTCTAATAGGATGATTTGCACCTCAAGAAACATCTGAAAATTTATTTTAAATAGTAAATACTTTTGAGATGTTATAAAAGGCTTCGGTCACTTTTAATCCATTTCATGTATCCTTACTTAATTTCTTACCACTACTACTAATAATCATCATCTTACTGACTCCAAACTGTTTAGTACACCTTCCTCTATTTGTAAAAATTTAAGCAGCATTATAATTTTACACCTACGTGAAATACAAAGACACTTTTAATACAACAAAAGAGCTTGATTTTTATTTGTGACATGCAGAGGATACAGGCCAGGGCTTCGATGGCCCCCTCCTGCTTGGTGTTGTCATCAATAGCACCCAACCAGGGAAGCACATGTTCCAGGAACACATTCATGGTCTCCATAGTAGCGATCTTGCTGAGCACGCCCACACAGCGCGCGGCCATGTGACGTACGGCTGTGTATGGATGTTGCAGACAGGTGCACAGGAGAGGCAACTGCTCCATCAACTGCAGATAGAGAGGCAACAGGAGACCGGTTAAAACTGCCACTGTTCATGTAGTGATACTGAATGTTCATGAATGTATGTGTGTGTGTCCATACTAAAGGGATGAGCTCTTGGGACATGGCTCCTGCTGTGACCTCCAGCACCTGCAGAGAGTTCACAAGCTCCTGAGCAACCGGGTCTCCCTGCTTCAGCAGCTGACTGGAATCTGCAACAAACACCAAATGAGGAGCAGGAAGAGCATTTACTAAAGGAATAGTTCACTCATCTACATCTTGGATGCCTTGAAGGTGATCACATTTTTTTAATTTTTTTGGTGAACTGCTATTTTAAGAAACATTAATCTGAACTTATAAAGAGCTTTTCACAAATCTCAATTCATTTCAATTAAAAACTTCACTAGGGAAACAATGGTTACGAACAAAGTAAAGGCAGACATACCAAATCCCTGAGCATCCAGCGCATTCCTCAGCGGACCAGTCATGGACTCCCACAGATATGGCAAAGTTTTGGTCAACTCCTTACCGAAATGCCTGGCAACTGTCATCAAGCAGAACTCTGCTCCTCTCCTCTGGATAAGACATGGCTTCTTACCCTAGGTTAGGATTACACAGAGAATCATATGAGATCACTGAAGAGAACACAGTAAAGCTGCTAATTATAATGCTGTAAATACCTCATCTGTTTCTGTGGTAATGCTGCCTCCGAGGGGCAGGTCATTGTTGGTAGTTTTGGGGGCTTTTGGTGTGGGACCTCTTTTGCTGGTGATGGCAAAAGCTGCTTTCTGATGCCGGTAAAGGGTGATGATGCCCTTTGACTTGTTCACCATGTGATGCATCGCATCCCTCTCTGCCACAGATGCTGCAGGATAGATTAAATACAACACCTCTAAAACCCCTAAAACAACAGGACTCATTTTATACAATTAAACCGCAACATTCAAATTAAGTAGAAATATTTTGGTGCATCCTTTCTGGACATTATCAATAGGATTTTTTTTATTTATTATAAATTATATACATTTCATTTTAAAAGGGCCTGAATGGACCTTAATATGATACAATTAATTTCTAGAACTCATTTATAAATAAATATTTCACTTAAATGTTGAATTGAGACTTTACAAACAATTTACACACAAATTTGTGCTGATCATGTTTCATAAATATAGCTAATGAAAATATGGGATATGGGAATTGAAGATAAGGTCTTCCTCTCACCTTTACTGCTCTCTTGTATTGCTGGAGTGTTGGCTGGTGGGACAGGACATGCAGCACTAGGGGTGAGCATTGGATCTACACAAACCGAGCTGCAGAGATTCTTCAAGATCTTGGCATTCGGGCAGGGAGATCTGGCAGCGCACAGCTGCAGCAGGCGAGCAATGTTGGAGGCTGCATAACCCTGGACGAGCGTGTTCTCTTCGCGGCGGGCCGCCTCCATCAGGGGCCTGACAACAGGATTGAGTTTATCCGGCAGCATGGCAAGTCCAACCACAGCGCAGGCAGCGAAGGTATGAACTCTCAGCTGCAGCTGCTGCCAGTCGGCGCTGGTCTCGCACACAGTGGAACGAGCCTGCAACCTCTTGCTGTCCAGCAGCTGGAACTGATGTGATTGGAGGTTCAGAGAGGAGGTGCATTCTGAGAAGATGGTGGTCACCTGGAGAGAATGAAAACTAGTCATTTTGGAGAGATTAATTCAGTGTGGCAAATAGGTACTTAGGTGCCTTGTTGTCTGTCCCTGTCCATACTGAAATGTATGGATTGTTTTTTCTGCTGAGACTATCACAAAGCATTATGTAATTGATTACCTCTTTCCCCGCCATTGAGTTATCTCGTCATTTAGAAGACAATGTTTCTTCACCATTTTCTCAGCTTTATGCTCAAAATTATGCATTTTTATGAAACCTACTAGGCTTGCTGCGATAGACTGTGTTGGTAATGATACCGGTGTTAAGACGCACCACCGGTGACGATGCAGCACACAAACGACAGTTGCGCATCACAGATCAGATTTCATTAATCATGAGGAGAGTGAGTCGAGTGGACCGACAGAAGTGTGAGGTTTAAAAACAAAAAACAAAAAACAACAACCGATGACCCCATTAGAGTTTCAAAACGAAATTGTAAAAGTGCCTGTTTTAAAAATACTTTGGATTTTTTACTTCTGCCATTAATCCAAGTGATATTTATAGTTTAAAAAAAAAAATTGTTTATTTATTTGGTTCCACAGTTATTTGATTTTATTTTATTTAACTTTTTTTTTCTTTATTAATTTACATGATTGTTTATGCCATCTATGAAACATTCTTATTTATTTTGATAATAAACGTTCTTCATTTCATAATTATTTGTTCTTTCTTTGTTGATTTTGTTTTGTACCTATACCCATTTAAACTTTGTGTAAGTTATTTGTTCTTTTATATTAGGCATATAGCATGGTGTATTTTTATCCGTTTTGTTAATAAAAGTTCTATGTTCTAAGTTTTATTGTGTTGTTGCTTTAATTAAAGCAGTTGATGACGAATAGCCGCTAAAAGTGAACGTAAAACATGCACAGTGCTTTTATAAGCTATTTAAGCAAAGGAAAGTGAGGGAAAGAGGAAACACTCAAACGAAGATTCATACAACCCCCACCGTATTACCAGTGTTGCCACATGTCGAATGACTGGTGGAAAAATGTCCTCACCGTCACAACCCTAAAACCTACCTATATTCAAGAGTTGATTAAAAAAAAAAAGATTGCTTTAAGCTAGAATTAAACTGATTATTTTGTTTAAAAGTAGAGGCTCTAATCTTTATTTCGGTATCTTGTATATTCATACAACAAAATATACTAGAGTCCATCAAATTTGAGTGAAAAATCATCAAAATCACTGGCGGTGGCTGACAACTTTTTGCAAAAATGCTGGCGGGAAAAGAGTTAACTGATGAGAATAGACCTTATTCTTGTAATTTAAAAAAAGTATGCTTTAGAACTGTAGTTTTTGTATCTCAGTGTCTTTTACTAACCAGCTCATTAGCCTGATCGATGGTGAATACAGTGGAGTTGATTCGTTCGCCCACATCAATGTTGGCATCAGCCAGCAGTGCTATGAGCTGTTTACATTCGTTCTGCATGCGAGTAAAAGGTATGGCGATCTCATCATAGTAGAGTTGCTCTGAGAGAATGACCAGTAATCTGGGCTGGACCACACTGGACAGCAGCTCGCACTCCTGTACGGTAGGACAGCACTAACAGTCATTAACATGTTTCAAAATAAACTTGAAATTGACCCTCTCCCGTTCTCACCTTCTGAAGGCCTGCCCACTCACAGATCACCATGGAAACCGCAATCCGCTGAAGGGCTGATTTGGAATTGAGATGGAAGAGTAAAAGCTGTGCTAGAGATTCGGCAGGCCGGAGTTCCTGAGAAGAGCTATTTAACTGTGGGTCACAAATACAACTGCACAGCGCCCCCAACAGCCTAGGAGGAAACAAAAGTAGTCAGTCACACATTTGGCACAAATAAATTATTATTTTTTTTTTTTAAAGAATCCCCCCCACACACTTTGCAGCCATTAGACGTGCACGTGTCACCACATAGTCTCGCGTGGCAGGGTCTTCGCCAATCGTCTCCGCTCCACCGATGTACTCCTGGACCGTTTCCTTGACTGGAACAGATCCTTGTCTGGTCTTTCCAGAAGCCTTCTCCTGCGGAATAACAAAATGAAGCTCAGAGCAGATCTACTTTTGGATGAGTGGGAAGTGTGAAGATTGTAGGATGGATTAGTCTCAGGCAGCCTCAAACAGCATGCCCACAGACCTCCCACAGTCCATTCACTGAATGTCTGCTGCATACTGTACAGAAAAAAAACCTGGAAAGCACTTTCTCAATCTGGTGAGCACTAATCTAGAGTGAAAAATCTGCTATCTTTGAGCTATATCTGTACTTATTACTTTTGGACAGGCAAAAAGTTTGTACCACATGTACAAACTTGGGCTTGGTAAGTTTTTTTTTTTATGTTTTTGAAAAGCTGAATTTTATATAATCATTCTAAATGTGCTGCTCAAAACACATTGCTTATGATAAGGTGTTTTATATTCTTGTAAGAATTCTTCAATGAAAAGTAACTTCAAAAGAACAGTATTTATTTGAAAATTAACAAAAAAAAAAAAAAGGCCTTCACTGCTTTCACGGATCAATTGAATGCATTACTGCTAAATAAAAGTATTATCTTCTTTAAACACACTATATGGTCATTCATGTATGTAAAACCAACAGATGCAGCACGTATGATGCTGTATAAGGTCAAACTGATTCTTAATTACAGCAAAGTACAGGTAAAGGTGCTGACCTCCACCCTTACCTTTAAGCGTGCTTTAACTTCCAGCAGCATATTGGGGTCAATTGGGATGTGTGAAGCTTGCATCATCAAACAGAGCCATGCACCCATCCAAGGACAGCTGGCTGCCACCACATACTGGTGCGGGGCCTGTCGCAATAACTCCCCCCACACCTAGAAAACCATCCAAATATGAATAAACTAAATAACATATCAATTATACAAAACATTCTAAGGATGGAACAGAGTAAGAAATACCTTTTGTATCAACTCTAGGATCTCCTGGTTGCTCTCCAGCATGCAGGACTGAAAGATGTGTCTTAACATGTCCTGCATGATGGGATTCAGCCACAGTGCACAACTCTGGAGGGAAAAACCATAAATCAGAGCAGGAAACGAGAAAAATAACTGAAACTGAAAATGTAAAAGACTGCATATTTTAATTTTGCTAATCCTTCACAAAGATTATCCAACCTGGTCTGCTTTGGAAAGCAATGTGAAGAGGGTCTCTAGGGCAGCCCGACGAACAGAAGCGATTGTGTGTCTCAGGAATGGCCATACTCGAGGAACCAACACCGTGAGAGACTGGTGCGTGCTGGAAATGGAAAAACAGGGTTTTAGCTTCCCTTTTATCATAGTAAAGAAATGTGGCATTAATAGCGATGAACACGAGAGCGCTTTTCATATTTCAATAGAGAAATCTCACCTGCACTGGCGGACCTGTGGGTATATGAGCAAGGAGGACAGGAGGGTCATGATGCTGTTAGTCGAAGCTGTGAGATCATCCAGCTCCAGCAGGGCATTCCACAGTGTGTCCACAATGAAGGGAACCTATAAAGCATTTTTTATTTGCTTATGTCTGAAACAGCGAATCTCTGTGTTGAATGGCTGTTGTTTTACTTCATTGCATTATTATTTGTAGAAGTTGTACCCAGCAACTGCCAACTGACACTATTACATATAATCGTCAACACTGACTCATACCTGCCAACCTTGAAGAAATTTTATGAGTACTAAAACTTCTAGATTTCAAGCCGTTCCACCACTTTTCTAACTGCCAATGCCAACTAAGCTTGTGGATAGGAGGGGCAGGTGGGCGGTGGGTTAACATGCAGCGCTCTGATTGGCCGAAAGCTTTTCACTCCACTTACACGCTGTGGATCAGCGGCAGAATCAGCGTCATAGATTGCATAGAATCTGAAATCGGCGAAATGCGAGACACAACAAAATGCGTACCTAGAGAGCAGCGAATCGTACAAGCGTACTTATGGGTCAAAATGCATGCAGAGTACGAAAAATGCGTACATGTTGGCAGGTCTGCTGACTTTTTACTCGATTTAGGCGAGTGTTAATTTTAGGCCCTCTGCCTACTCTGACATTTAAATCTTCTCTGATTTAATTCTTTTGTTCAGCCCATCAACAACATTCTGGAGAGCTGTTTTCAAGTTGAAATTGAATTTGGTATTTTTAATTTATTTTAACCACTAAATGAAAAAAACGTGTGTGTGTGTATATCAGGGCCTTTAGACAAATTTTTTTATTATGTTGGAACATTAGGATTTATCACATGCAGAGTGCTTTAAGCACAAACACTGGCAGCGACAAAACAACTGTCCAATATTAGACTATTTTAAGATTTTCAGCATCTGTTGATAAGGCATGCTCTTGATATATCCGCATTGGCTATTATATCTGAACCAGCTGTCAAATGCGAATTAAACTAGAATCAGCTCAGACCTTAGCAGGCAGCAACTGAACCAATCCATCCACCACTGGGATCAAAGCTGCTGCTGCCACTGCACGAACATCATCATCCAGGTCCCGCAGGCCTTCTGTAATGGCAGGAAGAACCCGGGGCAGCAGCTCAGCGATCAAATCCTGAGGGTCAGCAATATGTGAAAGTCAACCACAACTTAAACACACTGCAGCATCTAGAATATAATTTTCAATCTCGGCCAATAAGAATCTGAGTCTTTTCCACCTGTCTGACAGCAAGAGCGTATTTGATGCCGAGCAGGCCTCCGTGACGAACCTCCCACTGGTCTTCAGTTAGCAGCTTGAGCAGAATGTCCACAGTCATTGCAAAGCCACTGTTTGCCATGTGCCTCAAGGCCACACCCAGAGTCTGGGCACACGTCTCTCTGACAGGTGCTACCACCTGGAAAGATAAGAAAAAAAGAAATGCTTTAAGATGAAACCAAGAAAATTAAAGCCATGCCATAAATAAGACTTGAAATATTTTTTCCATTTTATTTAAAAAAGAAACAGGCTTACAGCAATTAAAAAAAATAATAGGGCCAATTTTTACATAACAAAAAAAAGAAAGAAAAAAAGATCAGTCTTATCAAACCACTAGGGGGCAACAGATGTTAACCCCTTACTAGTAACCCCCCTTTTTTGGCATGGAGACCGAAATTACATACCCAAAATAAAAAGGTTTCTGCTCATGATTCTTTCTCACTAGATACATAACCAACCTTTGTTCACAAAGCTGACACTTTAAAGTTTACTGTTCAGGAATCAGAATCACTCAGACTGTTATGATAATAGAGATATATAAGCTCAAACATAAAAACAAAAATAAAAATATTAAAAACATATGTTTTAAATGTATTTAAAAAAATGTTGATGTAGGAAATGAGTTTGAAAACACAGTGTAGCTAAGGCCACAAGTCTTCCAAGACTTCATAAAAAATTTCATAATCGAATCTGTAAAACTGTGAATTTTATGAAATATTTTCTAAGGCCATGTCATGTGTGTTTTTAGAGAAGGCTCATCAGATTGATTTATGGCCCTTGTCATCTCTGTAAGATCTCACATGTAAACTTTCCTGTTCTCTTTGTGTATGTTTCACTGTTGAAAACTGCCCGAATCATGATTGTATTGTTCTCACCAAACGGTTCTTTCACACCTCCGCCAAGTATGACACATTATCCGCATTATTCTTTTATCATTATTCTTTTGTTTTTATTCCACCTTTATTAGCCTTGATTGTGGTTTTTCAGGCTTTACAAAGCAACAAAGCAGCGATCTCACTTCAGTCTCTCTTTGCATTTAGCCCTTATTTATCAAAAGTCTTACTATAAAAATACAACAAAACATTTTCTTACGACCTTACGTGAATTATTGAGACAAAAATGCATTATGAAGAAGAAAAGCACCTGCTATTAGAAGCATTGGTGCTAACGTTAGCATCAAGCTACATCTGACAATTTATGAAATTATTAATACACTTTTACTCAAAACTCACTTTAAACCCCGATCGAGTGTTTATAATAACTTCCTTTAGCGATCAGGGGTGGAATTTGGTCGTTTACTGTTGTAAAAATATGTTATTTGTAGCCTTTTTCATCGCTGCACAAGTTAGCATTTCCGATGTACATTTTCGATTTTTTTTTATAAAAACGCCCCAGATCTCAAGAAATTCTCATACCAAGCTTTACTATCGTAATCGCGGGTTTATTATTCGGATATTTTGTGTGTACAGAGGTGTTTCAGTGTTGTTTTGGCCAGATAACTACCAGGAAGTGTGCAGGAAGCATGTGACACGATGGGGCGGTGTCCAGATATGAAACTCTTAAGATTGACGTTTGAAAGACCCAATCAGAGTCTGAGTCACACACCGCACGAGCTGTGACTACTGCACGCACACAGAGATCGCTGGGAGAGGCTGTTTATCATCTGATCGCGTAAATCCGTGGAAAATGAATAGAAATGACGATTCTGTCTGAAGAAATATGAAGTAAACATCAGTAAATATATCCATATATCTCCGCAGATATGCATCTTTGGTCTGTAAATCCTTTTTGACGCTGTTCAGTGAGTCTATGTGAACACAAATAAACCGCTCTTGACGTGACTGAATATGAGTGAGTTATGAATTTCTATTCAAAATGTGGCATAATACGGATTTATTATTTTGCACTCCTGACATAAATCACTAAATATCTGTCACTGCAACAATGTTTTATCAAAATATTGGTCAAATATCGAAGCTTGAGTCTTTAAACTTTCCATTGATGCACAGTTTGTCCAGATGAAGTAAGACAGTGATGTTTAATGTGCTGTGAAAGTGAAACAATAATAAACTGGGGCCGTCAGCGATGTTTGCACGCAAAGGGGTTAATATAAAATACTTCAGAAATTGGGGGAAGATGACAAACCTCATCTGACACAAAGTCTCCAAATCTGTCAAGAGCAAAGACGCACAAAAGCCGGATGACCAAATCCTCCAACCACTCCTGGTGCTGTCGCTCCATCTGAGAAAGTAGAGGGAATCAAAAAAAAATTTAAAATTCACACACTGAACAAACTCTGACAGGGATGATGTCCAATGAACTGGTGAACACCTGTTCTGCTGTACTGCCAACAGTCTTTCCTCCACCAGTACCATGACACTTCAGCACTTCCCTCAGTCCCGTGCCGGCACCGTGACGAATCTAAAAATACCAAACAAAAGTTCACTGACCAACCAGTACCCCTTTCACAGTAAACATACATACAAGTAATATTTTTCATTGCTCCACTTCACATGTAAATGCAAACTGGTTTGTCTCAAAAAGCACACAATTGGCAGGCATTAGTCTTGTTTTTGAGTAGAATTTAAACCATTATAAATAATTTTCTAATGGCCTTGTGGTTAGTGCGCCAACATGTAGCGGAACTACACCTCCGGCAACCCGCATTCGGTTCCCAAGTCGAGGTTCTTTGCCGATACCCCCCCCCCACTTTTATCTATTTATAATGTAAAATCAATAGATAAAAGCACAAATTTACTAAACCTAAAAATAGACAATACAAAAAAAGCTAAAATGCAAAAAAAAAAGATAGTAATACTTTAATAGTAATAAAAATACTTAAAATAATTCTAAAATACTGTCATGACAGCCAGATAATTTACTGCTCCATTTGTGGTAATGTGCAGTCTCAACCAGGGCTGGGAGAGAACAAATATTTATGATATATTCACAATGATTTAGATGGCAATATAAAAATTATGCAACATTGTGAATTATGGATATATTTGAATGCACTTTTTATTGGGCCATTCATTTTCCTAAGCACTGAATGATTAGATTAGTTGTATGATCCCTCCTGGTCTTGCAGCCATTTTAGAGCAAACACGTTTTGTAAGAATACATTTTTTTTATTCAAAATTTTAGTTATAATTGCTTTGTTCTATTTAATGTGTTTTTCAGTACCTCCCACGAGGGGTTGAAGAGGTCATTGCACAGTTCGTCACAGAAGCTTTCAAGGGGCCATTCCTGAGTCTGTGAAACAAAACAAAAAGAAAAATACATACAGTACACACATAAAAATATAGACAGACACAGCTGACAGTTGAATGTCAACAGCTCAAAGTGTGGAAGAAAAACAAGCATGTGTGCATGTCTCACACCTCCTCAAATAAACTGGAGTTATCAGGAACATTATCAATTAAGACTTTGCTGTCGGTTGCTGGCTGCTCAATGACTACATTTGTGGTTTTCCGGCGCTTCTCCTCTGGCTCTCCCTCAAAACTGTCATTGCTGTGGCAAGGAAACATAAGAGCAGTGGTCAGACTGACCTCCCACTCCCCATTAACAGTCATTATCTTCAATGTGAAATACTGTTCATAGGGCAGGGAGTCTTCAGGCACATCACGATCTGATTCTGAAATTGATTTTCAATGCATCTCTAGGAGTGCAAATCTTTGAAAATTGAAGGTGGCTGTAAAAAGCATTAAAGCCGTTTTAGAACACGTCTACTTTCACCCACTAACAAAACTGTTAAACAAGTCAATATACCCCAAATATCTAATAAGTATAAGATGAATGCCAATTTTGATTTAACATTAACTTAAAAGCAAGCAATAAAATCTCTACCTCTTCTCATTAGGATCCACATCTCTGGATTTCTGCTTTGCCACAAGTTTTGCCATCCTCTTGGCTTTATTCTTCTGTCGATTGCTCATGCCTGGACGAAACTCTGAATCTATGAGCTCTGCAGCCGGCTGAAGAGGAGAGCACAAAACTAAACTTCCAATTGAATATTTTAATACAGTAAAGGCCCTTTTAGTAAAACACCTGGTATTAGTGCTGGGCAATAGTTTCAGTGATTTATGCATGTTCAGCCTTAAAACTGTATGCTTTCTGAAGTGTTTGTCATTTGTAAGAGATTCCAATACCACTCACCAAATGGTTGCGTGAGAAGTGACAGCCCAGGCTTTTCCCAGGCTGTGATCTGTTGGTACTGGAAGCACAGGCATCCTCCAGGTCCTCATCATTAAAAAGCTCCTCTGTGTCCATGCCGATCGCTGCACCCATATCCAATCCCAACTTCTTCTGTAACTGTTTCCTCTGCCGGGCCAAACGCTCTTTGGGATCTGTCTCACCTGAGAACAGAATGCATTTAGGAGTAAGAATTGCAAAACAAAAGTCATCACCGACAAGGGTGTTTTAGGTGTTTGCTTTGCAATCAAAGTCAAAATTATCTATAATATTCTTGTCTCTCAATATCACCCATTTTACTGTCCAATACATAAAAAAATAAACCACTTGCATAGAAAAGTAAAAGCACTACTCAATAAGGTATCATTCACAAGTTAATAACGAACACCACATGTGAAATGGAAAAACCAAGGTGTGCATGGAAAGATGGAGATGAGAAACATACTATTATTCAAATTTCTCCCATACTGACATGCAAATAAAAGGCACACTTATCACCTGCACCTCTTACCCACCTCTATAACAAATAATGTCAAACGTAAAATTGCTAATTTCCTTATTAAAGTCAAATTTAATTGTATCGAACCATACTTATTTTTTTTCATGTAGTAAAAATTTTCTACTCAAAGGTAACACTGAATTAGTCTTGGTTGCATTTTAGATAATGTATGTCTGTGTGAAAAAAAAAGGTGCACGATGAGTTGATGTTGAGAAATTGAACAAACCTTAAACACCAAGCACAAAAAGTGTAATAACAGCATGAACGTTTCAAATCTGCAGTTAACACACATATGAAAGACATAACCCTACCTGACTTGTCATCTTGCAGCTCAAATTCAGCACCTGCAGAGCCGAGCAGCGATGCTCCATGCTTGAGCAGACGGGAGATATCAAACCTGTAGAAACTCAGCCGGTCTGAGGAGATTTCATCTGGAGACATATCTTCAGCACACACCTCTGAGAAAGACAACATGCATTAAAAGCAGTTTCTATGCTCAAGACAATCATTAGACAGAAGCTTAATCCTTGTTATCTTTTAACGTGCCACGTGGCATTACCACTGCAGGATCAAACTGGCATTGATTTGCATTAAACAGCCTTGATAAAATTATATATATATATACTACATAACTAGTTACCAGAACAGCATGCCTTTACATAAAAATATTGGACAGAAAATCCCAAAACATCAAGTTCTGGGATTAATCAAATCAGCTCACCATCTTTTGGCTTTGGAGGTGGGTTCCATTCTGGAATATTCCTCACTATGGCTTCGACAGCTTGTCCCGCTGCGATTCGTGTATCCCAATTTGGACTTCTTAAGTATGTTAAAACCTATTGTGTCCAAAGGAAAGGAAACAGATCAATAATCTAAAGAGTTAAAATTCAGCTATGGGCAGCTTTGTTCAAATGTACAAAACAGTACGCAAAAAAGAAACCATCAAAACTTTTACCTCAAAGCTTATGTTAAACATTTTCAGAATTAAAATCATTAACCCAGCCATAAAAAAAAAAATTAATCAAACAAAAGAGGGTTTGACAGCACCCCTAAAAGGCACACAGGATTGTAAATTCATGATACCCCCACAATATATTTTGTGTAAACATTCTTCCAGATCAGTTTTGCACATCTAAATACTGGTTCAATTCGGATTTCATTTTCAAATCCAATCTTTAGCTCCACACTGGCATTTTGCAAGTAATAAAGTTAACTAGGGGTGTAACGGTAACGGTACGTCTCAAACCAATATCATATAATAAAACATAATGAAAAATATAAATAAATAACTATGATTACAGTGCAGCATTACCAATCCCAGCTTGTAGGCCTGCTCATATTTAAAAAAAATATATATAACTTTTCCAAAGTGTAAAGTGCAGCATCAACAGTTTCAGTTTTTGGACCTGCTCAGATAGCATTATTGCGTTGGACCAAACGGAATTAAGAGCAAAGGTCTGTTAAAATGCCGATGGGAGCTGCGTTTGAATTACAATAGTTTTTTTCCTAGTTGTAGTGATGATCACACTAGGGCGGTCACTTTTGTGAAAAAGCATTTTCGATTTTTAAGACGTAAGTGTTCATTGAATCGATTGAAAAATCGATTTTCCATGTCTAAAAAAAAAAAAAAAAAAGACGTTTCCTTTTTCAACGCCAAATAACAGAGGGACGTAAAGAGACTGCTGGAAATGCACAAGTCAGCAATATTCTTATTTATTGGCATTAGAGCTGTAATCGGCCCGACAGGACCAGAGCGCGACAAGTGCATTTTGATTGACAGCTTTTTAAAAGCCCGAACCCGTTTACAGCCCGACATTATTCAAATGTGCGCACGGTCGCAGCTCTTTTGCCTTATGTCAAGAGTGAGTCATTTATACATGTTTTAACAATTTATTAATAACTAATGAAGACTACACCAATAAAACGAGTCTTTTTTTAAACTAATGAAATTAAGATACATTTTAAATTAAGATTGGTATTTGGCAATAACGAAATTAAGATAAAGGCTCCGTCGGATTTGCTTCGCACTAGCAGCTGACATTTAATAAAAGAATAATGCCAACATTAGCTCATACTCTGTCCACATTATGTCGAAACACATCACATGACCGCTCATTTACCTCGCAAACCGGAGCGCAAGCCTGAGCCCAGCCCGAGCCGGGTGGGAGTATTAGTGCCAATGTTTTACCACAAAAGCCGGTCGCTGTCAGCTGGCAATGGTGGCTCCTTTTCATAACTCAGCCTCTCCTGTAAGAGGTCGCTTTCGACGTCACTGGGTCTTATAGGCGCGCATTTGCTGGTATTTTCTGTCTGGCTTTCCGAAAGCCTACTAAATTTTTTAATTAATAGTGTACCTATTTGGTTAAAATCGATTCCCTATTTTCATTTTCAAAACTTTTTTTGGTTGTTACGATCGATTGTGCAATCGATTTTCAAAAGAGAAGTGACAGTCTTAGTTCACACTCGCATGATGCCTTTTGAATACCTTAGGCCAGTGACACACTGGCATATTTCACCTGTCAAACAGTCTATTGTGCCGTCAATACTGTTGACTACTCCTTTATCAGTAGGCTTTATATTTATGCTCAACATGAAGTATAGATATTGTTGTCGTGAAGACAAGATCCTGGTCTGTCGGCGGTCTCTCTCTATATCACCTACATTAGCAGCAGCGCCAGTGCACAGAAAACGCGAAGCAGCCATCACGTAACTGGCACGCAGCAGAAACGCCACGCTCACGCTACAACAATTGCAATAATAATGGTAAAAGCATGATGCCAAAATACTTCTTTTTTTTTTTTTTTACATTCAAAGTGTCTAAGCAGATCACAAAATGTTTTCACATCACATATGAGAGCTTTGTGAATTAGGGATGCACTATAGTATCGGACCAGTACCGGAATCAGCAAATAATGGCTTTAAATGCAAACATCGGCCAGATGTAAAAAAATTATGCCAATATGTCTTGCAGATAAGAAGAATACATAAACTCACACGTGCTACCGATTCCCTCACGTCAGCAATGTTGCTCATTTTTGAAGCAAAGTTATTCTTAAATGGTGATTAGATTCACTGTTTTGGATAGCTGCATTTCAACTGACAATGCTATTTAAATATAGTTTTTAGGCCTATTTTTAATTTTTAAATCAGAGTACGGTCATTTAAAAAAAAAAAAAAAAAAAAAAAAAAAAAAAATATCTTTAATTCTAACAAATAAGTTCTTGAAAAAAAACACACTTTAAAAAAATTAATACAATTTGTTTATAATTTCCGGACAGGAAAGACTTGGTGCTGCTTCCAAACAAAAAGAAATATCCGCATCGGCCAAAATGAGTTGAAAAATATCTGCAAAAATCCAATATCGTACATCCCTATTGTGAATAACAGATGGCAAGCATGCATTCTGAAATGTTGCATGCTACAAAAGAAAAGACATTCTTCCAATACAAATACAAACAGTTTCTACTAGTACAAAAATGCCTTTTTTGCTGTTCAGACTACAAACGAGTAGATGAGTCTGATGTGTCAAAATGAAAAGAAAAATAAGATATTCTACAACACTCACCTTTGATAGCAAGTTATTAAGCTCGTGTGGATGAAGCTTAACAACATCTCCCAACTGCTGAGCAGCTGCTTTACGGGTAACAGGAGTCGTACCCGTATCCAGCAAAATAAACAGTCGTTCCAACCTGAAGATAGTATGTTATTATTAACACAATGAAGGTCTGACTGGCAACACAATTGTACAATGTTATAAAATCATTAATGAAGCCACAATCCCACCTTACTCTGAGCATGAAAAATTTCTTCACACGCTGCAAGGGTCATGACATGACAGTCTTTTTAAAAACAGATTAATAATTTGACAAATACTTATAAATTAGCAAAGCTGAAGTTTTCCCATGCAGTACAGTCACAAAGCAATGTGCAAATTAGCAAGTAAAACTGCCTATTTGTTTATATAGTCACAAAATGTAAACTACACTAATCACCAAGCCATGTGTATGTAAAGTTGGATATACAGTGTGTGCGCCCATCTTTATCTGTATTCATACAGTATTATGGAATAATTTGCATGAGTACACAAACATATACAAATACAGCTACATCTGGAAGATACACAAACAGAATATATCATTACCTTCATGATTTTCTGTATTGTGGTTTTGAAACTATGTATTGTGAAAAGCAGTATACAAATAAGACTGACTTGAATTTTAACAATTTCATATCAGAGACCAAACTAATTTTGGCGTGCAGTGAAATTCGCTTTCCAAAATCTCATGAAAAAGTACAAAGTTTAGCGATGACAAAGTGTTCTCTATGCAAAATAAAGCTTGCGTTTACATTTAGCCGTTTTTATTTTCTCCTCCTAATAGCACCAGTGGCATTGGACGCATATTTACATAATGGTCTGAATCCATTACATTTATTTACGAACCATTTATTATAACTGATAGCTGGTCACGTAACCAACGTGGCGTCACCCATGAGAGGGCGACCCGACTCATGTAGAACAGATGCTTTCCCTGAGGATCTCACATTCATTTATTTCTTTGCATATATTTTAATTAGTAAAAAATGTTTTTCGTGTAAAAACAGACATCTGCTAGCAGGTTTCCTCATACCATCCTGTCAAATGGTGTTATATAACGCCACATTAATCTACTGTATCAACTGAAGCGATGGATTAGGAGAAACGAGTACTGCCTTCAGTCAGTCTGGATGTTATAACTGTAACGTTATTTACTGACAGGGATGACACTGCGGGGGGTTAACGTTAGTCCACTAATCACCCAGCGGAGATTTCCCAGGATAAAGTAGAATTAATATGGCAGAACACAAATTGTTGGATTCATTACGCATAAGGAACACAAAAAACACGACTTATTTACGATATACTTCATGAGACAGGTCATATTTGTTGGAGGTTAACGTTATACGGCTTCTGCAGTCTTCGGTTGTGAGGAGTAACGTATAACGTGACGTTACTTATCTTAAAACACTGACCGTTAGAAAGAAAGACGTTAACGTTACTTGTTTTTAAAAAAACTGACCGTTAGAAAGAACTCGACTGACATACATTTACCTAACGTTACGTTAATGTATATAACAAAAGTAAGTTATTAAGAGTTAGAAAATTCCACTGTGGAGAACACATTTGCCTTTCGTAAATCAACCTTTAGCCAACAGACTCACCTTGAAACAGCCATATGAGCTGCTTGGGTTTGGATCCAGGCGCGGGGTTCGGTTCAGGTTCGCGTGCGCGGACAGGCCCGATCTCTCGCGCACTGCCTCAAAATCGGTCTGCTCGCGTATTAAATATTTCCCACAGCGCCCGAGGACGCCGAGTAACACCTACGCCAGCGTACAGATTTGTTTATCCCTCAGCACTTCCCCGAAAACGGTATTTTAATCGAATAAACGGGGGAAAGTAATTTTGTTGATCACAAAAGAGAAGCCAGGCAGCTGATTTTATATGAGGAGCCATCTTGCATTTATTCCTTCCTCCATGGTAGGCGCGCTGTGATTGGTTACATGGGCTCCAGCTGACCAATCACAACGCGCTTTTCAAAAGGGAAGCTCACAGGACATGTAAAATATGTTCCGGAAACTAATTTTATCCAATTTTCAGTATAAATATTTTATAATATTGAATGGGAAGCGTTTATTTTGAACCTGTACCTATTTAAAATTCGTATTTGAGATATTTAATGAAATAATTTGAATCGATGACAAGCGGTAACAATGAGTTCCCCATAACTGGTGGCTTTCTGACCACTTCATGGAAATTACACTTGCACAAAGACAAGCATCGACTTGGAATCTGATGAGAAAACTTTTAGAATCACTCATATGACGAATGGAACTGAGAAAATACTAAATGTATTTTATGTATGCTAAGTATTTTGCATGTATGTGTATTTTTTATTTATTTATTTTATTTAAGAAATAAGACCTTTGTTAATGCATTTTTATTTGAAGAATTATATTGTTTAAAATAGGCTATAATTAAAACATTTCTTGACTTCAATTCTACCGTGGAAATGCCAATTCGTTTCATAATAAATCTAAATGTCTTAATACTAAATTTAAGCAATATAGTTTCTATTTGATACTCGCTCCTTATAATTATACTAAAATACAGACAATAACTCATTGGATATTCCCTAACGTTACATTTGATGTAATTAACGAATATAGAACGTATCGCGGTTGAACCGTCTTGAGTTTCTTCAATAAGTGTTTTTTTTTTTTTTTTTTTTTTTACTTTTAGCGTTTCCCAAACTCATCGTAAGCTAACTAGGCTGACCTCGATTGGTAACGACGGAATTTTACCGTAGTTGATTTCTGGAAACGCACCCCACCGTTGATGTGGTTTCTCTCTGTGTTGCCTCCTCTGCTGGTGACCCAGAGTAGCTTCAATATTCAGATTTACTACAGAATATATTCAACAACTAAAAGCATTGAGAACTATGAAGGCTAATGAAGAAAAATATAATATTCCATAGCAAACCATATTCTGTCCACATCAAATTTTTAATTAATCAGATTGCCAGTGTGCTATTGATGGAGATTTGTACTTTTAGATTAATCATGTTGATGCATGTGAAAAATAAATGTGGATTCTTCATCATCATAACAGTGCACTGTAATTGTATAACATCTCTCTTATAAACCATTTGCCTTTTAACTCTTCATTCACTT
>NW_020523472.1:0-28793 GCF_003368295.1 Carassius auratus
TCGATTTCCTTATAACTT
Organism: Carassius auratus; assembly: GCF_003368295.1. Classification (NCBI taxonomy): domain Eukaryota; kingdom Metazoa; phylum Chordata; class Actinopteri; order Cypriniformes; family Cyprinidae; genus Carassius; species Carassius auratus. Next base: position 19 of record NW_020523472.1, read on the forward strand.
TGTTTATGTGTGCGTTTTAGACATCTTCCACACATAGCAGGTCGCATAACTTGTGCGTATAGATGCATGCACGATTTTGTCTTTTGACAGTTGCAGCTCTGAGGCAATAAAATCATACGCGTGTAAGAATATAGTCTCCAGGGCTGGAAATACTTTTAAGGATATGGTGATGTGAATCCGTTTAGACAGTGTATCATTGCTGAAATCGCTACAATTCCCGGCCGCCGAAGAGGAGGAGGAGAAGGATGTTTTTGGATTTGTGCCTCCTCAAGAGAAGCAAGGTGCGGTTCAAACTCTATTATGTGTGCATGCGTTCATCACTATTTTATTTGCATCGTCAGTGTGTGGTTATAACTCACTATCTATACTGCGCTGAACACAAATGTTGCCAGTTATATGAGCAGTTTGTGCAGGATTTTGTGGAGTCCCATCCCATCTGTGAGGTGTGCGAGAAGATTCTCCCCAAAATGCACGGGTCTATGGTGCGCATTTTGACATAGCTATTACAACTTATACATGTGTATATGTGTTTCGTATCATGAACTACCATTTCAGTGTTCATTTTAAACAAGTAGCCTATTACTGTGGAGTAGATTAGATAATTGTCTGTATTATTATTATTAAAACGACGCATTATGAATAATCGTTTAGAGAGGTATTTTAAATAACGACCTTTTATCCTTCAGCAAGAGTTTGTTTCCCTCAAGAGTTATTTTTTCAAGTTATAAATTATTTACAGGTTACAATTGAACGTAAAGATTTGATGCAATCAGATCGACTTCAACCTTCTACTTGATTTGTCTATTTTGTTCAAATTATACTGCGATTTTCATTGCAAGTGTGAATTTTATCATAGCCTTAAGGTCCTCAGGTTCGTCTCGAAACGCAAATTGTAATTTGGCTCCACGAACTAAACCTCAGTTCTAAAAGTCTTTTGAAAACTAACGCTAGAATTGTATTTTCTGGTGATATATTTCTGTAGGTCTGTAAAGTGATCCACAGTTCCACAATGACTCACGGATCAAAGTAGCTTAACCACACCGCACTGGAATGCGCGTGCGCAGCGCTGTGTCGTTATGGTTACCTTCTTTGGGCTAACGTAGCTTTTGTTTATTAGCGTCTATTTGACAACATGCGCTCTGTGACGAACATTCTAACCTATGAGTAAAATCCATTTTTAAATTAATATTAATTAAATATAATAGAATGAAATTTACATTCACTAAGCCACCCATCCCCATCCCCAAAAAGTTACTTCCTTTTTTCAAGTCTAAATAATTACTTTATATAAATAGCATATAGCATCATGTTCACTGTGATGTACACATACTGCTCTGTTTATTCTGAAATATATTATATATAATATATTATATGTGTGTGTGTGTGTGGTGTGTGTGTGTGTGTGTGTGTGTGTGTGTGTGTGGTGTGTGTGTGTGTGTGTGTGTGTGTGTATACAGAAAGACCAAAAGTTTGGGAATTACTATTTTTAATGTTTTTGAAAGAAGTTTCTTCTGCTCATCAAGATTTATTTGATCAAAAATACAGAAAAGACAGTAATATTGTAAATATTATTACAACTTAAAATAATAGTTTTCTATTTGAATATACTTAAAAAAATAATAATTTATTCCTGTGATACAAAGCTGAATATTTAGCATTATTACTCCAGCCTTCAGTGTCACATGTAACATCCAGTCTATCACATGATCATTAGAAATTATAATATTCTGATTTATTATGAGTGTTGGAAACAGTTCTGCTGTCTAATATATTTGATGAATAAAAGCTTAAAAAGGACTGCTTTATTCATAAAAAAATTTCTAATAATATATATTCTAATAATATATTTTCTTTACTATCACTTTTTATCAATTTAACACATCCTTGCTGAATAAAAGTATTGATGTTATTTAAAAAGAAGAAATAAAAAAAATTACTGACCCCCAAATTACTGACCAGTAGTGTATATTGTTTTTATATTGTTTTAAATATGACAAAATATGTATATTTTAAAAACATAGTTTTTATTATTTTATTTTTTTTATTTTATTCATCAAAATATCCTAAAAAAGTAAATGAAAAAATATTAATGTTCTGAAAAAAATATTAAGCAGCAGAACTGTTTCCAACTTTGATAATGAATCATCATATTAGAATGATTCTAAAGGATCATGTGATAATGATCCTAAAAATTCAGCTTTGCATCACAGAAATAAATGATAATTTAAAGTATAATAAATGTAAAAACAATTATTTTAAATTTTAATAATATATCACAATATTACGTTTTTTTTCTGTATTTTTGATCAAATAAAATGCAGGCTTGATGGGCAAAAGAAACTTCTTTTAAAAAACATAAAAATAGTAATGTAATGTTTCTGTACTGTGTGTGTGTGTGTGTGTGTGTGTGTGTGTGTGTGTGTGTGTGTGTGTATATATATATATATATATATATATATATATATATATATATATATTTAACTCATTACATTTTATCTCAAAATGATTTATTTTATTTTATGTTTCCACTTCCTTTTCACCTGTTAGAATAATATTTTTTTCCCCAATACATGTTCATTTTTTTTTTAAATAGCTCTCTTTATGCAGAAACCTCTCATGTGCTTGAAGACACTAGCATTTTTTCCCTCCAAATTTTCACACTAAATCATGTGACTGACAGCTGTTTGGTTATTTGTAACTTGTTTAATGGGACATCACATCATTGCAATATGCTACGGTTAAATGTTCTGTCTCACTAGACAAATGGCTGCATATTTACACATGAAAAGGAAACAATGATCTCAGAGGCCCAGTGGTAATTTAAACATTAGATTACGTTTGTATCACTTATATAAAGGACATGACTCATTACCATTTTGGTATAATTCTTTCTTTCAGATTACCAAGAAAAGGCCTGTTTATCTGTGCATGTTAAGACTTCCATCTTCAAAACGACAATTGGCTATTATAAACATTCACTTGTAATGAGTGGAGACGTAATGAATTGAATAATCTGTACTGAGACATTACCATCTGCTATGGGCAAATCTGCCATTCCCCAGTCACGATCTCATAACCAATGATGTTAATGGATGTTACTAAGGTGTTCTTCCAGGGGAGGAACCTCCTCTCAAGTTTCTATTAATGTACTTTCTCTAGAGATGGCTGTGCTTGCTCAGGCTGAAAGATACTCGTGCTGAATTCACTTACTGGAGAAAGGGAGTCTTCTCTGGTAGTAGAAAGAAAGAAAGAGAGAGAGAGAGAGAGAGAGAGTGCATGAGCTTTTCGTTTTAAAAGCCAAATGGAGTGGCATGGAAGGCAAGACGGTGAGACGCAGGCACGCCTGTCTGCCCAAAGAACAAGAGGAAGACTGGCTGGGTAGACTAATTGTGTTTTAAAGTGGGTCTGTGGGTACACAATGGGGATCGGATGGTTTTAAGCTCCCATGAGCTGCTCTAGAGGAAGAGAGAGTTGTCAGATTTGTAGGTCAGGCTGCAGGGGTTGTTGTCAGGCAGACTCAGGGTGGTAGAGGGGGTCTCTTAGAGGGGATCTGCACGACACCGATGTCACTTCGGGTTACACATGGTTTCATTAGTTTCCTCCAATCCCATTTGCCCGCCCACCTGCATTGGTTTTTCCCCTTATGCATTGGTTGTTGAACTTCTACCTGTGAAAGATTTTGAGGAATTCATGCGTCAAAATTCTTCTGAGAAGAGGAAGTGTGATATGATCATAATTGATTTCACACTTTGCAGGGCATTGTGCGAGCACATCTCAATTCCCAGCTGCTCCTGGAAAGGGCTGACCCGGTTTCAGCATGTTACGTGGGAGCGGGCCCGGTCCGGAGGGACCTGTCCCTTACTAGTGCTGATCTAAGGAAGTGAGGAAGGAGGGCCAACGTGTTCCCTCATCACCGATCCTTATCACACCCTTTTCCTGCACTCCTCCGTGCAATTCTCTTAAATATTGTAGGTCATCTGGCACCTCTCCCTTCCATTTTTGGCAACAAGAGCTGCCGGGGATATTTTGTCCCAGAAAAAAAAATAATTATCAGCCCTCCCTAATTCCCAATTATTATGAACAGGCTTATTTAAGAAGAAGGATCATGGTGGCTGTCAGAGGGAAGGATTTGGGATCTAAGCAGCTGAAGGAAGCCAATGAGGAGAGCTACGCACTGGCCACGGCTGAGGACACATGAGGAGAAGCGCTCAGGAGTCTACTCCGCTGGGGTTAAAGTGTGCAGTGTGCACTACTTCCTGCCGCAGGTAGAGCTGTCACAGTGTGGTGTGGAGCTCTAGCTGTGTCAGAGGCTTGACGTGTCCTTGCCTCCACTGCTGCAAGAGCTGCTCGGCTGGATAACGCAATCGTTCTCACGGCGCACACGCAGAGGAATCCAGATCCCACCTTCGCCATGGAGAAGGTAAGATGGTCCCGCACTCAATTTTTAGAAAAGATTTTGCGAGCTCGGATTCTGCACGATTTCGGTTGACACTGAGGTGATCGGCAAACTGCAGCTTCTTGTGACACAGAGATGACGCATGATGTGGTTATTGTTTCGCTAGTTATGCTTTTTGGGAATACTAATGCGAAATGCAAATGTGAATATTTTTTGGCATTCTTTGAACAGACGGCTTTGCTTTCTAATGAGTTATTAAAGCCCAGCAAGTGTGGGGTTCAGAATGACTTAATATAGTTTTTTATGGACAATGCTTGGCTCATGAACCTGTGAGACTTTCTGATTAATCCATAGAGCACAATAGAAGATATTTTGAATGTCACCGTGCCTGAAACATCATTTACTTTAACTCTATGAACAAAAAAACACTTAGATGGCTTTCGTAATATCTTCTTTTGATATGTTGAAGTGCGACTTGAGATATTTAATGATGCTACTTCAGTTTATGCCTGCTTAGACTAGTTGTTGTGGGGGTAAGCATACAGTATAAGACCCCCTCTCATATGTTTGTCAACAAATCCTGTTCTACTGGAATGCAAAAGAATCAGATTCATTTTTAATGTATCTGCAGTGCTGTTCTGAGTGTTCAGAGCCCAGGATGGCTCAGAGCTTGTGCACCTTCTGCAACAAGTGGCTGTGTTTCCAGTGCACAGACCTGCATCAGCACGAGAGAAGCTCCAGTCAACCATTCGACCTACAGCACCAGCCGCGAGACCCTCCATCACCATCTGAAATAGGCAAGACTAAAATCGTTCTTTTACCGATCTCTAATCACTTTATTCTTTTAGCTCAGGTTGGCAGTTAGCTTGCACATTTCTGCTCTTAGCCACTGGACATTATCAGCTCCGCACCATATTTTTCTAACCTAAGTCAATGAATAATGCATTTTATAATAAGTGTGAATAATTATCCCGTGATGTATTGTAGTGTTGTATTTTTTATGCGACCCAGTTTCTAAAACCGATTCTCTCTCAAAGCAAATGCAGCACAGTTTTGGCCAGTCTGTCCAACGCTAGCTTTCTTTTATCAAAACTCCTCAGCTTTTCTCAAGATGCTCTGGAATCCACTTAATGTATGATAACGACACCACAAGTCCTCACAGAAAATGAGAGATGGAGCGATAGAAAGAATGAAAGAAAAAGAAAGATAAGAGAGCGAGAAAGAGTGGTAGAGTGTGAGAGAAACAGACGTGCGGCTATGAAACAGGATGTGGTCGGTCACCAGTATGCAGTGAGGCAGTGCTTTAGGTCTCGTACTTTAACATCTCTCCCTGTGCAGTGTGTTCAGTGTGTCTCTGTTCTACCCTGCACTGTCACAGCATCAGCCGGCCTGCGCTTCTGATGGACAGACTGTATATCCACTGTGACAGCTGCTGCCGATTGAGGGCCTTCATTTCTGCATTCTGCCTGGCTGCTCACAGAATTATATATGCAAAGGGACTGTTAAAGTAATAATGTTAAATTTAGATTAGGATTTTGCTACAGTGGAATGGAAATGAGAATGTTTGATTTATTTGTTGACGACGTTTGCTTCAGCCCAGGTTATTATAGCTGTCTTTATTCAAAGAAACTAATTTCAGGAGAACACTTGAAAACCCAGCCAGGCATCCCTGGTCATTTCTTTTGGGGTTTTATTGTATATCTAAAACATAAACAAATAGGTTCAGATGAAAAAAAAAAAAAAAGTAATTTTTTTTTTTTAAAGATAAATAAGATACAATTAACTGATTTCATTTTAATTAATTTTGTTTTTAATAAAAATAAAATATGAATGTATCATTTAACGTTAATCTTATAGAAAAAACTAATTTATTATAATTTAAATAAAATGATTAAATCGTTATAAACCCTGTCTGTGTAGGTAGGTCTTATACTTTATCTCTTATTTTTTTTAAGTAACAAAACTAATATAATTATTTGAAGTAAAATTCAATTTAAAATAAAAAAAAAACCTTTATGTAGGTAGTTTATACAATCAAGAAACTTTGATCTGATATTTTTTTTAAATGTCCATTGCTTGGTGTGTAGTATATCAGAAATTTTGGGGCATGCATTCACACATGAAAAGCAGTAAGTGTTACTTTATTTGGCTCTTGAAAAGCAACAAAATAATTACAGTAACTATAATAATTTAAAATATAATAATAATTCAAACTTGTCTGTGTGTGTCGTTTGCACGATCATGTAAACTTAGCATTCTGATCTGATGTGGTATTTTTTTAAATGGCCAGTGCTAGGTGTGTGTGAAATGTGGGCCATTCCGAAGGCACACTTGAAAGCAATACTTTATTTGGCTCTTCAAAAGCAAATGTAGACTTGCATTCCTCGTATTTGGCAGGGCTTTTAATGAGACATTAACTGATTGATCAAAGCTCGTCTGTGGTCCATTTTTGTCAGTTTTTCTTTAGTTGGAAAAACTATGCATTTATACGTCCAGAAATATTTATAAGCATTTTGACGTGCTTTGTTTCTCCACTAAAAATAAATGAAGCCGGCATAGAGAGTGACTCACAGAGGCCAGCGAGGTATTTTGCTCTATATTGGTCAAAATGATTTGAACATACTTAAAAGCTCATTAAACCTGTGAGAGATTCCACATGCTCCTACTAACACATTTGTTTTTGTGCATTTTTCCATTGTACATTTGTAACATTTCTTTGAAATATGTGATTCTTGATTACAGATAATGCGTTCTTAATGGGAATCAGCTATTTGGCCCTCATTTCCTCTCTTCTGTTGTGTTGTGTGTCTCAGGAGCTGGTTGCTGCGGGCATGCAGTGGTCATGTGTTCCCTCCACAAACAGGAGCCTCTGGAACTCCTGTGTGAAACGTGCGACCTCATGGCCTGTAGCATCTGTCACCTGTCCGCCCACAAAGACCATCGGTATGCTTAGAGGACACATACCCACTGACACGCATGACCACGTTCACAGTGCTCTCATACACATGCAAACCCTCTCTCTCTCTCTCTCATACACTGTCCTAAACACATGCATAAAGATGCAGACAGAACAGGTGGCCACTTTCTCACGTATCAACAAATATGCTCTCGAGCATGGGTTGTGTAAACATTAAAAGTCAAAGGTGTTTCACTGGCTGTTGGTTGCTTATCTTTAGACTGGTGCATGTTGGGAAAGCTCTGCAAGACCAGCGCTGGCTCCTGCAGAACCTCATGGCCCGAGTGGAGGAAAAGAGATCTGCTGTGGAGAGCAGCGCTAAACAGATCCAGGGCAGGTGAGACGATATCGCTCGCACCTATTCCACCTCCATGATCCCGCCACTGCTAAAGTCTCCATTACTCATCTAAAATGGGAACAGCTGGGATTCCTAAGACAACAAGCATAGTTTATATCAAGCATAATGACTTTGACAAGATCCATTCCTTCCTCTGAGGGATTTCAGCAGATGTTCAAGCATCCTGGTCATATCGGTTTGTTTATCCTTCTATCCTCAACCATCTCCTCGTTCGTTTTTCTTTCCAGGCTCCATGGTATAAAGATCACGCAGAGGAAGGCAGAGAACCAGATAAAAATGGCTAAGATGATTATGATGAACGAGCTTAACAAAAGGGCCAACCTATTAATAGAACAACTGGAGGTAATTACTTTTCCCCTCGTTTCCCTTCCCTCCATCTTTCTGTGCCGTCTCCAAACATCCATCTGACCGTGGATGTACTGGTGATGGAGTGTGCAGAACAGAATCATGCAAAGTAGGCAGACTCTGCCAAGTAGCTACATATCCAAGCAGATGGGGATCTTAGGAAAAGTGGTGAGGAGATCCACGTTTTTTGTCGTTGTCTTCCGGTTGCAGAGTATCTCCAGCGATTTCAAGCAACGACTGGAGGACCAGCTGCAGGGGGCCATAGAGCTGTGCAGCCAGCTGGAACGCGTTCAGAACTTCATTACCTGGGCTACAGCCCACCACAGACGCAATCCACTGCTATTCAGCAAAGAGCTGGTAGGAGTTTCTCAACGTCCAAGTGGGCTTTAGATGTTAAGGTTTCTGGCAGCTGCCTGCTAAGTTTCTGGCATGTCTCAAAATGATGTCAGCACTATTAGTTTAAAGCAGCGTCACCTCTTTTTTGCGGCTGCATTTAGATCTCTTAGAACTAGCATTGATCGTTTTCTCACAAACATAAAAATAGAGAAACATTGCAGAAAGAGTTTCAGTTTCGCTGCCAGAATTGCATGCAATATTTATAACTCAGAGTTCTGTTATCATGAGGTTTGATCTATTATTCATTTGTCAGATTGCTCTTCAGATGCAGCAATTACTGGAACCACTGATGCTCTCAGAGGCTTGGACCCAGTTGAAAATCAAGTTTAACTGGGATGCCAGCTTCTGGACCAAGCAGATGTCCACTTTAGGTAAGCTGAGCTATTGGGCAAGGGCATTAGATGGTTATTTTTAAAGCCATTTACATCTGTACTTTATTACACTTTATTACACATTTATCATGTTAAACTAGATTTGCACATCCTGAAGGAAATTTCAAGCCCTCAAACTTTAAAATTTGTTTTAAAGTTGGTTTTAGACTGGTTCTGTGTAAATTCAATTTGGCGGCTGTATAAAAGTGACTATAAAAGTAGGCCAATCACAATGCAGTATACAAATATGATGGCATTATCACTTCTGTTAATTCGGAATGGACATTTTTTTATTAAATGAGCTTACAACTAATTTTCCTTAAAAAGACCACACTTTTTTGTTTTAGTTATAACTTTTAATGAAAATATTCTTCGTCATAATAATTAGCCAATCCTAAAATGTATCAGAAAAACATGTATCATATCTTTGTTAGCAGTACGTTTTAATTAGAATCATTCTAATTATAAAAAAATATTATTTATACCAAAAATAATGATAAATATAGCTGCAAGCAGCAATCACGGGGCCAAGCATTCCAGCGGCAACATCAGGAGCTAAGCAGACCAAATGCAACAATGAATAATGAAATCAATTATTGCATGATTGTAATTGAAATGGCTGAAAATCGTTAATAAAAGTTCCACAGCGAGGAGCTAAGCATGGCATGGAGCATCAGACCAAATGCAACGAGTAAGAAAAGCAATTATTGGAAGAGTGTAATGGAAACAGCCAGTAAAACTCCAGTAAAATGATGCATTATCATTTTTGGAAAATAGGTGGCGCTGTAATCAAATCGCTTTGTTGTGTTCTGTGGGAGGTGACAATGTTGTGGGCAATTTCTTTCAAAATACTTACAGACCTTTAGGGCAATGAGTTGAACATGCCCACCGAGTTTCGTTCCGATCGACTTCCATTAACCTTGTCAAATAGGTGCTTAAAGTTGTTTGGCCAATGGCGGCCATGTTTTTTAAGATAAGTGAAATTCCTCATAGAGCACTTGTGCCACATTGGGCCATATCAATTTTCAAGTTGATTGGATCAACGGTTGCTTAGTTATAGCCATTTGATTTTTTTTCATCCTGTAGCGCCACCAAGTGGCAGATATGGAAAAAAAATAATAATTTGACTAAAGTTTTTGTTCATGCATATGAGTTCTGAGTTTGGTGAAGATATCTCATTTTGTTCCCGAGTTATAGCCTTTTTCTTGATCAGTCTTGATCAAACCACTGCAATAATATTCTCTGGACTCTCTAGATCAATAATTTTCAAAAATATGTTGCATTTTGTCCTTTGGTTAGCTATAAGAGGTCATTTAGGAAAGGGCCGTGGCCACATGTAACCTAAAGCCTATAAAACTGAAACAAAAACTCAAAACTTTATGAAACTTGGTTATAACATGTGAAAGATGACCCACCAAGCATGCAAAGTTTCATTAAGATCAGAAAATAGCTGGTGCTATAACAGTTAAAATGGCCTAAAAAAACAAAAGATTTCTGTTGTGAATGGCATTAAACTGCAAAAAAAAAGGGGTAATATAATCACACATGCATTAGATCTGTATTTTTTCTAAACAATCATGCAAACTTTAACAGAGATTAGGTAAAAAAGAACAATGTAATATTTATAAAGCTTCAAAACCCAGTGTTGAATAAAAAATTGCAATTATAACCACTAGATGCCACCGGAAGACCACTAATGAGCTCACTAAAGACTAAAACATTACAGTTTATGGGCTTGTTGAGGGATTCATCTAGAAAAAATGTATATTACTATTATTTAATATTACTGTTCAAGCATTTCAGATCACATTGATTCAAAGTTTACCAATTTATTCATACAGATATATCTAATGTTTATAATTATGCCAGATTATGATTGCAATGAAACCTGAAAAATGACATAGAAGCCCATAAAAACAGAAGACTTGCAATAGGTTTTATCACCCATCATTTATTTTAATTATCTATATATATAACAAAATGTGTGCATCTGTGTGTGGGTTTAAGCATGCTTATTGAGTATTAATATACTAGTTTAAACATTTCATGTTGGTGTGTGTGTCTGTAATTCTGTTCTATTCTTTTACTGTCAGCCATATCTAGGTTATTTAAAATCAGTGCAGTACTATTATCTAGACTGTGAAATTATACATAAATTGCGTATGCTTCTTTGGAATGAAATTAAGACAACATATAACAGTTATAAAGGTTAAAGAGACAGTGTTGTATGATAAATTGCATTTACGACCACTAGATGTCACTGGAAGACCACTAATGGGCTTTGCAGAGATATAGCCTCAGACTCATTTTGTGAAGATGCCTATCATCTGAAGCAGCGCTGTACAAAAACGGTTTCGTCTATTGACACGAAATCCATAACTTTTTGTCAGCACGGTCTGAAGATGATCTGATTCAATTTTGGTGAAAATCAGACAAACGGTTGAGGATGAGTTTAAAAAAAAAGGTTTTCAACATGAATCAAAATGGCGGACAGGAAGTTTTGCTTAATATGACATAATTGGTATATATGTTGTCGGCATGTCCCAAGGAACATTTTGAGACATGTTTCATGATAATAGGCTAATGCAATCAAAAGTTATTAGCATTATTGGAAATTTAATAATTAGCGGTTATTGATTGGTTTATTACTCTTGACCAATAGGTGGCGCTGTGACCAAAATGATGTGGCGTGGTCAATGTGATGTGACAATGTCACATATTAAGTTTTGTGTAAATATCTCAAACCTTTGCAGAGATACAGCCTCAGATGCAGTTTGGCATCTTTCCAGCAAATTCGTTGGTACGCTAATTGAAAACGGTTACGTGTATCGACACAAATTCCATAACTTTTTGCCAGCATGGTCTGAAGATGATCCAAATCAAATTTGGTGAAAATCTGAGCAACGGTCTAGGAGGAGTTCGAAAAAGTAGGTTTTCAACATGAATCAAAATGGCGGACAGGAAATTTTGCCAAAATTGACAAATGGGGTATCGGTGTTCTCGGCATGACCCAAGGAATCTATCAACATCAGCTTTGTTACAATAGGCTAATGTATGCAAAAGTTATTAGCATTTTTCGAAAAAATCGTTATAACTATTGACCACAAGGTGGCGCTGCCCCCAATTTTTTTGTGTACATTCAGGGCATGGAGCCGGACATTTTTGTAATTATTTGCGAAACGATACGGAACTTCATTCTTAAGATACAGCAATTTACAACTAAATCCAAAATGGCCGACGCCCAAAATGGCCGAATTGGGAAAATTCGGTATCATTCGACTCGGAATGATGCACTGAATCTAAAGACACCACTTTTGTGATTTTTGGCAAAACCGTTCAGAAGTTATGAGCAAAAACATGCATTTTTCATATCTCCTGACCACTAGGGGGCACAGCGCCGAAACACTGCAGGTAGTCCCAGGGAATGGTTGTTATAAGACCCACCAAGATTGGTCTCAATAGGCCAAACCGTTGCGGAGATATAGCCTCACGTTCACGTTTGCGTGCTTTTCGAAGAATTCGTTCATGAGCTATTCGGAAACGGTTTGAGAAATCAACTTGAATTCCATAACTTTTTGCCAGCATGGTCTGAAGATTATCTGATTCAATTTTCGTGACAATCGGTGCAACGGCCTAGGACGAGTTCGAAAAAGTAGGTTTTACGAACAATTGACGATAGCGAAAAAACTAAGCCTTGCGATTTTTGAATTTCGGTGTCCATTCGACTCGGCATGAGCCAAGGAATCACAGGGAAAAAGAATTTTCATTTTGTGGCTTACGGTTCAAGAGTTATTAGCATCAAGTTTTTGAAAGTTTAGACAATTGGTGGCGCTAGAGAGTTTGAGTTAGAGACTTCAAATTTGCTACGGTTAATGTTCAGACAGTCCTCTATTAGTGTGCCAAATTATACAACTTTCCCGCAATCGGTTCTATGGGCTACCATAGACTTGGGGTGGAAGAAGAAGAATAATAATAATAAATATAGCTGCAAGCAGCAATCACGGGGCCAAGCATTCCAGCGGCAACATCAGGAGCTAAGCATATGTAGCATCAGACCAAATGCAACAATGAATAATGAAATTAATAATTGCATGATTGTAATTGAAATGGCTGAAAATCGTTAATAAAAGTTCCACAGCGAGGAGCTAAGCATGGCATGGAGCATCAGACCAAATGCAACGAGTAAGAAAAGCAATTATTGGAAGAGTGTAATTGAAACAGCCAGTAAAACTCCAGTAAAATGATGCATTATCATTTTTGGAAAATAGGTGGCGCTGTAATCAAATCGCTTTGTTGTGTTCTGTGGGAGGTGACAACGTTGTGGGCAATTTCTTTCAAAATACTTACAGACCTTTAGGGCAATGAGTCGAACATGCCCACCGAGTTTCGTTCCGATCGACTTCCATTAACCTTGTCAAATAGGTGCTTAAAGTTGTTTGGCCAATGGCGGCCATGTTTTTTAAGATAAGTGAAATTCCTCATAGAGCACTTGTGCCACATTGGGCCATATCAATTTTCAAGTTGATTGGATCAACGGTTGCTTAGTTATAGCCATTTGATTTTTTTTCATCCTGTAGCGCCACCAAGTGGCAGATATGGAAAAATAATAATAATTTGACTAAAGTTTTTGTTCATGCATATGAGTTCTGAGTTTGGTGAAGATATCTCATTTTGTTCCCGAGTTATAGCCTTTTTCGTAAAATTGGTCCACAAATTTGAATGTTTTGGGTCACCTGGTTTTTTGTTCAGTCTTGATCAAACCACTGCAATAATATTCTCTGGACTCTCTAGATCAATAATTTTCAAAAATATGTTGCATTTTGTCCTTTGGTTAGCTATAAGAGGTCATTTAGGAAAGGGCCGTGGCCACATGTAACCTAAAGCCTATAAAACTGAAACAAAAACTCAAAACTTTATGAAACTTGGTTATAACATGTGAAAGATGACCCACCAAGCATGCAAAGTTTCATTAAGATCAGAAAATAGCTGGTGCTATAACAGTTAAAATGGCCTAAAAAACAAAAGATTTCTGTTGTGAATGGCATTAAACTGCAAAAAAAAAGGGATAATATAATCACACATGCATTAGATCTGTATTTTTTCTAAACAATCATGCAAAATTTAACAGAGATTAGGTAAAAAAGAACACTGTAATATTTATAAAGCTTCAAAACCCAGTGTTGAATAAAAAATTGCAATTATAACCACTAGATGTCACCGGAAGACCACTAATGAGCTCACTAAAGACTAAAACATTACAGTTTATGGGCTTGTTGAGGGATTCATCTAGAAAAAATGTATATTACTATTATTTAATATTACTGTTCAAGCATTTCAGATCACATTGAGTCAAAGTTTACCAATTTATTCATACAGATATATCTAATGTTTATAATTATGCCAGATTATGATTGCAATGAAACCTTAAAAATGGTATAGAAGCCCATAAAAACAGAAGACTTGCAATAGGTTTTATCACCCATCATTTATTTTAATTATCTATATATATAACAAAATGTGTGCATCTGTGTGTGGGTTTAAGCATGCTTATTGAGTATTAATATAGTAGTTTAAACATTTCATGTTTGTGTGTGTCTGTAATTCTGTTCTATTCTTTTACTGTCAGCCATATCTAGGTTATTTAAAATCAGTGCAGTACTATTATCTAGACTGTGAAATTATACATAAATTGCGTATGCTTCTTTGGAATGAAATTAAGACAACATATAACAGTTATAAAGGTTAAAGAGACAGTGTTGTATGATAAATTGCATTTACGACCACTAGATGTCACTGGAAGACCACTAATGGGCTCACTAAAGACTAAAACATTACAGTTCATTGTCTCGATGATTGATTCATCTAGAAAAATATATATTACTATTATTTAATATTACTGTTCAAGCATTTAAGATCACATTGAGTGAAAGTTCAACAATTTATTCATACATGTATATCAAATGTTTACTATTATGTCAGAATATGAATGCAATGAAACCTGACATAGAAATGTAAGAAAAGAAGTCTTTCTGTGAGTTGTGTGTCACCTATAATTTATTTCAAATATCTACATACAACAAAATGTGTGGGCATGTACTTCTCTCTGTGTGTGTGTGTGTGTGTGTGTGTGTAATCATGCTTATTGATTATTCATATAATAGTTGAACCATTTCATTTCTGTGTGTGAGTGTCTGTGAGCCTATTCTCCATGTTAGACAATGGCACACACAAGTTTGGCTTAATTACAACAAAGCTTTGCAGAGATATAGCCTCAGACTCATTTTGTGAAGATGCCTGACATCTGAAGCAGCGCTGTACAAAAACGGTTTCGTCTATTGACACGAAATCCATAACTTTTTGTCAGCACGGTCTGAAGATGATCTGATTCAATTTTGGTGAAAATCAGACAAACGGTTGAGGATGAGTTTTAAAAAAAAGGTTTTCAACATGAATCAAAATGGCGGACAGGAAGTTTTGCTTAATATGACATAATTGGTATGTATGTTGTCGGCATGTCCCAAGGAACATTTTGAGACATGTTTCATGATAATAGGCTAATGCAATCAAAAGTTATTAGCATTATTGGAAATGTAATAATTAGCGGTTATTGATTGGTTTATTACTCTTGACCAATAGGTGGCGCTGTGACCAAAATGATGTGGCGTGGTCAATGTAATGTGACAATGTCACATATTAAGTTTTGTGTAAATATCTCCAACCTTTGCAGAGATACAGCCTCAGATGCAGTTTGGCATCTTTCCAGCAAATTCGTTGGTACGCTAATTGAAAACGGTTACGTGTATCGACACAAATTCCATAACTTTTTGCCAGCATGGTCTGAAGATGATCCAAATCAAATTTGGTGAAAATCTGAGCAACGGTCTAGGAGGAGTTCGAAAAAGTAGGTTTTCAACATGAATCAAAATGGCGGACAGGAAATTTTGCCAAAATTGACAAATGGGGTATCGTTGTTCTCGGCATGACCCAAGGAATCTATCAACATCAGCTTTGTTACAATAGGCTAATGTATGCAAAAGTTATTAGCATTTTTCGAAAAAATCGTTATCACTATTGACCACAAGGTGGCGCTGCCCCCAATTTTTTTGTGTACATTCAGGGCATGGAGCCGGACATTTTTGTAATTATTTGCGAAACGATACGGAACTTCATCCTTAAGATACAGCAATTTACAACTAAATCCAAAATGGCCGACGCCCAAAATGGCCGAATTGGGAAAATTCGGTATCATTCGACTCGGAATGATGCACTGAATCTAAAGACACCACTTTTGTGATTTTTGGCAAAACCGTTCAGAAGTTATGAGCAAAAACATGCATTTTTCATATCTCCTGACCACTAGGGGGCACAGCGCCGAAACACTGCAGGTAGTCCCAGGGAATGGTTGTTATAAGACCCACCAAGATTGGTCTCAATAGGCCAAACCGCTGCGGAGATATAGCCTCACGTTCACGTTTGCGTGCTTTTCGAAGAATTCGTTCATGAGCTATTCGGAAACGGTTTGAGAAATCAACTTGAATTCCATAACTTTTTGCCAGCATGGTCTGAAGATTATCTGATTCAATTTTCGTGACAATCGGTGCAACGGCCTAGGACGAGTTTGAAAAAGTAGGTTTTACGAACAATTGACGATAGCGAAAAAACTAAGCCTTGCGATTTTTGAATTTCGGTGTCCATTCGACTCGGCATGAGCCAAGGAATCACAGGAAAAAAGAATTTTCATTTTGTGGCTTACGGTTCAAGAGTTATTAGCATCAAGTTTTTGAAAGTTTAGACAATTGGTGGCGCTAGAGAGTTTGAGTTAGAGACTTCAAATTTGCTACGGTTAATGTTCAGACAGTCCTCTATTAGTGTGCCAAATTATACAACTTTCCCGCAATCGGTTCTATGGGCTACCATAGACTTGGGGTGGAAGAAGAAGAATAATAATAATAATAATAATAACGCCAACGAACACAATAGGTGCCTTCGCACCTTCGGTGCTTGGCCCCTAATAACGCCAACAAACACAATAGGTGCCTTCGCACCTTCGGTGCTTGGCCCCTAATTACATTTTATCAATAATGTGCATGTTTTTGTCTTGTCTTCCTTATCACTGAGGACATAGAAATAAGCTTTCTTACGCATTCACCACTAGATTAACACTGGTGGACAAGAAGAAAACGTCAATGTTTGAGGAATATCTGTGGCCGTGCAAGCTCTTTAATCATTCTTGCTTGCTTTAGGTCAGCTGGTTGTTGATGGTGGAAGTCGTTCATACTCAGAGGTTGTGGGTCATCCCAGTATCCTGCGACCCCAGCCTGTCCCATGCATAGCAATACCTCCTCTGTGCCATGCAGTGCATGACCCTGGCTGCGCCTGCCAGACCTTCTGCCAGCCCCAGCTCTGCTGCCTTCACTGCAGACCCACTCAGTCCATCTCTTTGGATAAATTCCCTGCTCAATGTCCTCAGGCCACCAGGCGGAGCTCCCCGCCGTCCCTTCACAGCTGCTGGGAGGCTGATGCATCTGTCCCAGGGCATCCACCAGGAGCTCAGCCTATACAGCCGTCCACCTCACACCCTGGATCTGAGCTTGTCCAGCATGGAGTCAGCTCAGCTTCACCTAGACAGCCAGTCGGATCCAACAACCATCCGCTCCCTGCTAATTCCAACCAAGCTGCCATGGATGGCAGAAACTCTGCACCAGGCCAGGCTCCCTGTGAAAGAGAGCAAACATCTGCACATGAAGCAACCACAGGGCAAGAAGCATCACCAGACAGAGAGCTGCTGCAGGTCCACAATCAGGCTCAAGTGCAGATGAATACAGAAACCAGCAACCAGCCTATGATTGAACTGCAGCCTATCATTGCTCGCATCAGTGACGACAGGGTGAGTTTAATTAATGTGTGTTTATCTGCCTTTTGCATAGCAATACCTTTGCTCTCAGTGTGCTCAGTGCTGACCACAATCCTCAGGCCTGGAGCTCTTTTGTGCTTGCAAAGGTTGCATGTCAACCACGCTGTTTACTGGTCTACACCACAAGTCCTAGCAGATGAAAAGGCCATTGAGGAGCACTGCAAGTGTGCTAAAGCATTGAAGAGAACTGAAGTGTGGGGTCCTTACAGTATACTGACTCAGATTTTTTAATAGCTGATAATTAGTTTTTCAGTGTCAAGATTTTAGGATAAAACTATTATGACTGAATGAATGTAAAGTATGCATTTACAGCAAAGCTACGGGTCATCATAAATATTATTAGCATATAACATTTGAAGAACTCACTTTTCCTGCGGTGCAGCCAGTGTTGGGGGTAAAGAATTATAAGTAATGCGAGTCTGCTTTCATCAAGTAACTAGTAAAGTAATGCATTACTTTTTGATTTATAAGAAAATAAGCTTAACTTTTTCAAATAATTAACGCTAGTTACCCTGTTTTCTCATGTACTTACTGACAGCTCTTGTGTTGAAATCAAGAGTGAGTGCAGAGGCATTGTATGTGTGTTGTGTAAACATGATGTTTATATAATGTTTAATTCTAGACTAAATTTCAAAAACAGATTCAGTATTCCTCAAATTGAATAAAAGTATTCAAATGCAAACTCTGGACATGATGCAAACATGTTAAAACAAATATTAAGAATAAGTAATGTGATTAGTTACATTAGTTAGATTACATGAAAAAGTCATGTAAATTAATAATATCCATGGGTAATTTTTGTACAGTTTATCAATATTATGTACATTTTCATACTTAGCCCAAGCTAAAATGTTTTATCCAGTAGTATTTGTAAGCAAAAAATATAGTAAAAATATTTAGTATTTACAATGAGGTTAAATGAGGCATATGTTTTTAAGCTGTATGAGGTCATAAAAATGACAAGTAATAAATCAATAATGAAAATAAATGTTTTAATATTATTTATTATATATATGTGTGTATTATATTATTATCGATTATTATTTTAACTATTGTGTTTAAAGTATTGCATACTTTATATTAAATAATGATAATAATAATAATAATTCATAATATATTAAAAACAATTAATGATTAATGAAAAATAGTTTTAGTTGAAGTATAGCACTTCCAACATGGAGTGGTCACCACTGTAACTAACTGTCACACTTCATGTCACCCATTTACTGTAGTTTCTTATTTATTTTTAATTTTTGAACATGTTGTGCTTGTGCTTTAAGTGTATTTAGAGATGGTGACAGCGTGAGAACACTGAACTCAACATCGCAACATGCTCCACCACTCTCAATACTAATTTAGAAAGAGGAAATTGAATCATTACAGGCAGCATCATCTCTATTTATGTGGCTGTAATGTGTTTTCAACTTGACAGCCGCTGACAACACATCTGCAAGCAGATGGTGAGACATAAGTGAGGACAACTGTGGTGTGAGCTCAGAAACAATCAAGACCACACAATAACACACACACACACACAAACTTGCTCTGCTCAGCAACCACTCCTTAAGCTTTATTGGATGAGAACAAAATCAGGCAATAGAAGTTATTATTAGATCTCATGATATCAGTATTTTAATACATTTTCCTAGGACAAACACCAATCAAAATCAGTTTCCCCTGTAAGATTTGGCACTCCAGAGGCAAATGTTTTTTATGTATCATCTTCAGCCCATAACTGTGACATGATTAAAGGGAGAGGGAAAAGCACTTGGGTGCAACCACATATTTACTTAACCTGGCATTAATGAGAAGCTAAGGGAATTGAAGGAGCCGGCTGTTGCATTTTTCTTCATCTCGCTGTAGAGCCCACACGATTACCTTTAAAGTCTCTGAGACCTCCTACCTTCTCTGTGCTCCCACACACGCTTGCAAGACACTCTCCACAGCTCGATTTATTCCACCCTCTCCTCCTGGGCTTCTATCAGGTGAGTGTTTTTAATCCTGAGGTAATTACGAGAGAAAAGAGAGGGAGGAAAAAAACCAAGAGTGCTAAAAGACAGATGGAGGAGGGGTTACGTCGAGCATACGGGCTGCTGCCTCCTACTCTGACATTTGTCGCGTTAGTGAAGGATGCAGTCGCTTGGGCTTTTCTAGAACTTCTCGCATTAGTGAAATGATGACAAGAGAAGAACAGGGCCATGGAGGAGAGAAAGTCTAATCTCTGATGTGTTAATGCTGCTTATTCAAAGAAGCCTTCCATGCCCCAGATGTGGGATTTACATACGATAATTGGTGCTGTAACTAAGTCATATATTATCAGGAGAATTATTTTGTAGTGTTCTGAGATGCGGCACATTTCTTTCTGCATTTGATAGATGTGATTGTTCTTTCTTTTACTCCAAACTAGTGTAGGTACTGTGCATTGTCACACTCAAGGTTGTTGTTCCTCACCTTCATGTCCTCTGTTGTCACTGTTGCTATGGTTGTAGTGTGCCGCATATGCTGTCGAGATCACTTTTAGCCTAGCGCTGCGCTAATGAGACTTTGGCTCTCTTCCATAGAGATCCTCAGCGCTGGAGACATTCACGCTGGCTCAAGGCCGAGGAGGTAACGGCCAGAGCCGTTCCGGTTCAAAGAGGGCTTCCAGGTCTCAGAGCACCTCAAAAGGACCCAGAGGACCTCGTAAAAGTCTGTGTAAAGCCAGGATGAACAGGGCTGCTCATAGCCTGGCAACAGTGGCAGGGGACCAGGGATGTACAACACAGCAGGTAAACTTTTTATATACAGTACGTGACGAGACAGACATACCCTCTTTTCACAGCGATGCCATAGAAGAATCATTTTTGGTTCCCCAAACACTTCTTAAAAGAATCATGTTTTTTCTTAGTGTGGACTGTGAAAAACCTTTTGTGGAATGGAAAGATTCCATGGATGTTAAGATTCTTCATGGAACCATCAATGTCAAAATGTCATTTTATGAGATGTTTTTAAGAGTGTAGACATGGAGACTTGTATTAGTGCAGTACACTTTATTTACATTGTTGTGGAAATTGCGAGGCCTTTGAGAAAGGTTGAGAGCCACTATATATGTGAGTTTTGTCCCAGAGCTCTGCATTTTTTTATATAGTGAAAAAACTAAACAAAAATTCAAAGTTTTACTTAAACCAAACATTATTAGAATGTTTTACAAGAACATATTAGTTCAGTCAAAATTTAATTACTATTTATTTGTAATTATTTGTGAAATGCACTATCAAGAGTTAAAAAAAATTTTTTTCTCAGTATAGGGATTTTGTTATAGCCTTTTGGCGTAGTCGTAATGTTAAACACGGACCCCACAAACTTTTTTGAAAATATATTTCTAGAAAGGTAACAATAGTTTATTAGTATGAATTATTCACTATATTAATATTAATAATAATTGACATGGATGAAAGGCTGTTGTCCTGATGTGCTTTTCATTACGATTCCTTTTAATGTCCATTTCAAACATGTCTGTTATACAGTCCAAAACACATTTGTTCCAGTGTACACAGCTCTATTGCTTGCCTTTTAAGGGATAAGCCAGATGATGTACATCAAAAGAGATAACTGTTGTCTTGGAAACAGTTCATTGAACCCCTTTTGTTAGAGAACAAATTAGATGCAGCAGCCCACATAACTGATTGTATTTGGTTTAACAAGTTCACTGTTGGCTCATATTGATATCTGCTGATTTAGTCTGAATGCTGATGTTGTGACATCACTGCATCCATTACCTGTCGTCAAAGTGGCAGCGTTTCAGAATTTTGATTTTGCTGTTAATTTCTTTAATCTGGGTTTGTTTTGGTTAATCTCAGCAGGTCTGTGCACAACCCGATGCTTCTGAGATGATCCCAGGACACACTGCATCCTCTCTGACCAACTACAAGTCTGAACCAGGTTAAGAGGCCACTTATGATTTCCATATAAGCTTTTTTTCATGTTCAACTTGCAATAGAAATACACATAATGAGGACATTTCGTAGTGGATTAAACAGTCTTAATGACATTTTCCCTGGTTTCAGATAACGTTTATGCATATGCCTATGAAAACAGAAAACAGAAAACCAGAAAGAAGAAAAGATTGTCTCGAGAGGATCCGGATAGCAGGTAGAATTTAGAAATTAAATTAGAAAAAGCTACAGGTTTACTGCGCTTGTTTGTAGGGCTGCACAATTCAGGCAAAAATGTTGTGTTTAAATATCAATATGTCTAAAAATAATTAAAATAATATTAATTATTAATATTTTATTGCTACAAAATTATTGGTTATTATTGTTGTTATTATTTTATTGTCTTTGTTCATATGAAACAATAAAATAAATAACACTATTATAATATTTCACTGTAAAATAAAAGTATTAAGGAAAATTTTATATTATTTATAAATACATTTGTAAAAACTGAAAAATTTTCCATACCGTAATAACTATAAATGGTTCTGATTAAGTATGGTAAGATACAAGCGACCCAAACTCATGTGCAACAGCATTTACAGTGAACTGAGCAGCTCTGAGAAACTCCTTTGTAAAAGAATGCAACACCACTAGAGCCATAGACAGTATTGGTTTCATTTATATTGTATTGTATTGTATTGATTGTGCAGCCCTAATAGTAACATTGGAAATGTACCTTGAATTATTCTAATTTTTTTCCTACAGTGACAAAGAAGCCTCCGATGGTTCGAAGGTTCCAGTTGTGTGTCTTGAGCGACTCAAGATCCTAGTGTCACGACATCCTCCGCAGAACCATCAGGGCACAGACCTTACTTCTCAAACTGAGCCTGGACTCAAACCTGAAGAAACTGTCTACAGGGTGCTAGAGAGAAAGGTCACTTCTCAGGTATCATTTTAAAGTTGCTGAAATGCTTTTCTAGGTTTTGTATCATCTCACAGTTAATAATATTAATGTCCTTCAAGGGAACTTTGGATAAGGAGTCAGTTCAGACAGAGGACAGCGTGTCACCCACAGAGCAGCTATCACCAGAGTCATCTGGCTCCCTTGAGGTTTCTCAGCCTCCTGTGCAAGAATTTTGCAACATAACCCAAGAGTCCGGGGTACTAGCCATCTCCAATGATTCAGATCCAGTCTTACAACCTGACACTGAAGAAATAGACTCCCCATCTGAACTCAGATCAGTGACAGGTTCTGATTTCCAAACTGAATCCATAAGAGAGGCCGAACTGGGCTCGGATGCAGACGTGGAATCGGAGCTCCTGCAGGATTCAGATCCGAGCTCCCAATCTGAACTGCAGGTCGAATTTGAATCGGATGTGATTTCGGAGCAGCCTTCTGAATCGGCGCTCTCAGCTTCTGAACAAGAATTTGAATCGGATCCAGATTCCACAGCCGAAGTGACTCTGAATCTTGAACCGGAGTCTGAATGGGAAGCCGAGCAGCCGGTTCTCCCACCTGTCTCCGGCTCTGAGACTGTATCAGAACCTGCAGCTGAAAGCCCTGAGATAGAGAATGAGGACTTCTGTGCGGTCTGTCTCATCGGAGGAGACCTTCTCTGCTGTGACCGTTGCCCCAAGGTCTTTCACCTGTCATGCCATGTCCCCCCTCTCCATAGTTTCCCCATGTAAGCCATTCTCCCTCCTACTTCAC
Source organism: Carassius auratus (assembly GCF_003368295.1). Taxonomy (NCBI): domain Eukaryota; kingdom Metazoa; phylum Chordata; class Actinopteri; order Cypriniformes; family Cyprinidae; genus Carassius; species Carassius auratus. The sequence continues at coordinate 23,383 of NW_020523472.1, forward strand.
ATGTCCACCTGTGTCTTTACACACTGCTGAAACTAACTGTATCATCTCGGGCTTCCACAGAGGCGACTGGATTTGCACCCTGTGCAGGGATGTGGAGCAGCCAGAGGTGGAATATGACTGTGAGAGTGACCAGATGTCCACAGCTTTGCTGGCATATGGGCTGTCGGCGTGTGACCAGAGGGTAAGTGAAGGGGATGTCAAGTCTCATCTGGCCTAGCTCTGACTAATCCTGTGACCTCAGAGGTCTGGGAGTCTAAATCCAAAAAAAGCTCCTCCCTCAAGAGTTTTACAGCATGTCTAACAAACGTCAAATATCTCTGTTGACTGATGGCTTGTCTGTTTGATCACAGAAATGCGAGAAGCTGACGCTACTGATCCTCAGCAACATTCTCAGCGCCCCGTTCCACGAGCCTGTCAGCCCTCTGGTAATTTTAAAATGAATATCTTGTGATTCTGTATTTGTAGATGATACTTTCATCTATCTTTCCATCTGTTCATTTTTTATCTTTATCTATTTTTAGGCCCGTCATTATTATCAGATCATCAAGAAACCCATGGATTTGTCTGTCATTCGGAACAGGCTGAGCAGAACCGGCAACACACACTATCGTTCCCCGCAAGAGTTTGTGGCTGATGTCCTGCTCATGTTCAAAAACTGTGCCAAGTTCAACTACGTGAGTGAAATGCTTTATTTTGTTAATCTTCCTCCTCCTAGCCATTAGCGGGGAATATTTAATTTCAGAACTGATTCACGTTCAGACCACATACTGATGTAATGATTATGTTTTGCTTTTTTAATATCCTGTTTAATTTAGCTGAAATTAAATTTTGAATAGATAAGGAAAAAAAAAAAAACACTCATCTGTGTTTATTTTGTGTATTTGCGTTGTAGAATAAATGAAGCTCTGAATGTACGTTTAGGAGGAGTTTGTTCATCTAATCCTGTCAATCAAATTACAAGAATATAATGTGGCTACTCCTCCAAATCCATCTTCATTTCTTGTACACTACATTACCAAGAGTATGTGGCATTGTAGCAATGTCACATGATCCTTCAGAAAGCATTCTAATACTCTCATCTGGTGCTCAATTATTAACAATTATAATTGGTGTTCTGCTTAATATTTTTGTGGATACTAATACATTTTTCAAGATTCTTTGATGAATATAGAATGTTTAAAAGAACAACATTTATTTGAAATAGAAGTCTTTTGTAACTTAAATGAAATAGATGTCTTTACTGTCCTAAGTCCTTGCTGAATATAAATATTTTTTATTATTTTTATCATTTATATATAAATGACATTTAAAAATATATTAAAATAGAAAAGTAATTTTAAATTGTAATAATATACTGTTTTAATTACATTTTTGATCAAATAAATGCAGCCTTGGTGAGCATAAGATACTTTTTTCAGAAACACAAAACCTATAATGTATATTTTTATTAACCCTTTTTTTTCTTGTTTTTAGCATGGACCTCAATATATTTTACGGAGCCCAGGACATGACATGCAAGAAAAAATTAATAGATTGTGCGTACGATTTACTAATGCACATGATTACTATTGCGTTCCCTCGATTACTATTGCGTTCCCTTGATTTGCTAAATCGTGCGCACAATTTAGCAAATCGAGGGAACAAATGAGCAAATTGTTGGTAATATTTATAAATCGAGTGAACTAGATAGTAAAATGAGGGAATGCAATAGTAATCGTGTGCACATTTTAGTACATTGAGGAAACAAATTAGTAAATCGTACACACGATTTAGCCTACAATTTTTTCCTGCATGTAATGTGCGGGGCTCCGTAATATTTAGTTAAATATATGCTTATAAAAATAAAGCACATTTAAGATACTCCCTACATTTAATAACTTAATCTTGTAGAAAACAATATATATTTTTTGTAGATACTGATGGACTTATCATCAAGATGGTAGGGCATTATTGGCATGTAGCAGAATCATGTACTTTAGTTAGATATACTATTAAATATGTATAGGAATATGCTTGGGCATATGGATGTCTCTAGATCTTAAGAGGTCAGAAATTGCAGATCTTGCTGCTTTCTCTCTCCAGCCGGACTCAGAGGTGGCTCAGGCAGGCCATAGTCTACAGTCCTTTTTTACATCCAAACTGAGGGAGGTTTTCCCAGATCTGACCTGCCCTGTCCAGGAGGAGGAGGACTCAGACAATGAGGATCATGAGGAGCTGCAGAGAGCCATGGTGACTGGATTTCCCTGGCCAGAGAGAAAAGAGCAGAGCCACAGGAAGAGGAAGAGAAGGCACTCCCTCAACTGGAGGAGAAATCACTATTAGATGTGCCTCTCTCTCTCTCTCTCTCTCTCTCTCTCTCTCTCTCTCTCTATATATATATATATATATATATACATGTACAGAGACATTTGACCAACTTGCTCTTAGTTTTCCATCCTGGTTGACTTGCTTTTGTAAGATTCATGTTGAAATACAGTACATGCTTTTTCTGAGGACTAATCTCACACATTATATCCTGTTAATGTGTTATGCTGTTATCTGTAGCTGTGGGTAGGTGTTGATATAAGCCTATATCTCCAGATTTCGCCTAAGGTCTTGCACTAGTATTTATTCCAGCGCTTATACTTACATGAAATTGTACAATCAATTTGATAGCTGACTGGTTGCTGGCAACTGCTATTTAGTAAATATATAGATAAGCAACATTCACTGGTAATATTATACAATATAATTGCTCTAAATTTCCTTCCTCTTTTTATCCAAATATCCCTTGTAATGAGGTACTTTCTTCCAGCTGTTTTACTGTGATGATTTTATTGACCTGTAGAGGGAGCACTTCATATAGCCCATGGCAACACATTAGTTCATATTGGACTTTTTCAGCGGCAGGAGGATGTGCGTAATGTGACTGAAACCCACAAACCCTTTTTAGAATTAAAGAGGGATAATATTAGGCTGTTGCTACACAACTGTGATGTTTTAAATGAATCTTTTAATTGCGCATTGACTAATGAGACAAAATAAGTCTCTTTCACAGATGTATGGAACACTTTTTAGTCCAGCATGTTCCTCCATGTGGTTCACGAACAGGTTTGATATTCGTATGTCTTCTGAATTTTGTAATTTTGGTCTTAATTGCTGAAATTGCTGTGCAGATCATGTTAAGTCGTCTAATAATGCTATTAACTATCTTTAGCTGGATTGTATTTAGTCTTAAAATATATATACTGTATGGTGTAAATATGCAATTCATACTTTGATGTTTCCTTCTGCTATACAAACAACATTGCTTCTCCCTAATGTTTTCATGTTTTCAAATGCACCTTATTTAAATATAAAGTCAGTTATGGATGAAATGTTGCCGATTTAACCTTTAAGACTTTGCAGAATTTAAATCAAAGCCTTACATATTGGTGCGCTGAAGTCACCAAAAAAATATCTGAGTGATGTTTTTGTTTTTTGGCCTTTCTAGTATTATCACCAATGGCCTGCCAAAAGTAAATTTTATCTCAAATGAATCATGCAAGTAATTGCTTTTTCCAAAAAACAACTGTTAACTTCTAGCTTTGATTGAAATGTGCAAAATAGAGGTTAAAACTACATCTGGAATTTTTCAATATAATTTGCTGTGTCAACAAACCCTTCCTACTGCATCATTAATTTTCTTGTGACATTTACAGTTTAGGGAAATTGGCATTAGCTCAGGTAGACATGCAGCTTTTAAACACTTAAATCCCTAAAGGCATATACACAAAGCATATTTATTATAAAATAGATTTTTCTGAATGTGTTACTGATTTTTATAAGTGTTGGATGGGTTAACAGACTGAAACTTTAGACAACTTTTCGACAAGTTCAGCATCCAATAGCTTTAGAATCGGTGTAATTCCATTACACAAAAGATCGACATCTCTGACACACTTGTGTACACATTTGAAAACAGGTCTGTTCCAACTACATGTTCTAATTCAATGTTACTTGCAGGGAACTGATTAAAAATCATTTCAACTTTTAAAGCATTACTTGTGGAAATAGAGCTCTAAAAGCAAGAGAGTTGCAGAAGTGCAGTGTTGGTGTCGGTCTGAGTGGAGTATGTGACTCACTGGTGTTCCTTTTGTGAGCATGTGAACACTATAATAAGTATTGTGAGGGCTTTTTCCCACAGAGCAGACACTTGCTTGAGCTCCCGGAGATTCTGGAGGCTGTATTGTTGCATGTGGAGTTCTGACAGATTAATAAGGTCTGGCCATCCAACAGCACGGAGGGCATAAGCCAAGAAGAGGGCCCTGGATAATTTCATTACAAGGGAAAAACATACGGATGCCATCTCCACCGGCCACGCTAAATCAAAATGAGGTTTTTCCACTTTGTGTTTGATATGTGAAAACAAAATGCATATGTCTTCTGCACGAGGGAAACATGTCACTGTTTTAGTTCAAGATTCTGAAATCAAGGCTGTTGCTTAGTATGACATCAGTTTGATTAATGACTTGTGCAGTGCATTTTTAAAAATAGCAGTAGTTCAATTTCTATTCTTTCTTTAGTAATATCTTCAATCAGGACTGTATACAAAAGAAATTAAGCATCAAATAATTCTGCACGCAAGACGAATATACTATACTAAACGCAGATGAATAATTTGATTCTTGCTGTAATCTCACAGGCTCACGTACGGGACAATCTTCAGATAAAAAGATATTAAGTGAGCTTTGATGCTATCTAAAAGGGTGATCATTTTCTTCAGTTTTCCTTTACAATTGAGTTCCCTGGAAAGGTACTGTGCGTCTTAACCCCAGCAGACATTTCCTGGCTCATCTTAACTGACAGCTTCCTGATGACACTTAAATCAGTCTGGTCTGGGTCCTTGGAGAATACCCCAGTACCTGCAGGATTACATCCTGATTGTCTTAAAGATGGGGGATAAGAGCAGAGCCCCCACAAGGCTGCACTAAACACAGACATGATGCAATGGACTCTACTGGCAGCTTTTAAATCGCCACTTTTCTCTTCTTCTCGTGAGATACAGCTGCTGCCCTCGGCCCCCCCCCCCAGCTTTGAGTACTCATTTATAATGACTCCTAAGGGAGGTAATAATTTCTTGTAGTTTATTGGGCAATTTTTGCCTATTTTGTGTGCCTTTTGAAATAATTGATTGTGATTAGACATGCAACTGCATTTGGAATATGTAAATAATTACGAAAAGTAAATAAGCGAAATGTTTCCTAACATGTTGCAGTCTAATAGATCAATATTTAGGCCTTTGCAAATGAGAAGTTTATAGCTCTAACAAATGTTTTAGAACCGATAAAATATTGTGAGGTCTTATGAAACTTTAACTTGCATTCACCATGATTGATTCACATCTGTGTGCAGCTTCCTTCTGTTTCATAATCATAATAGCTATACTTCCA
>NW_020523473.1:0-29384 GCF_003368295.1 Carassius auratus
TTTTTTTTTTTTGTAGCATAATGGATGTCAAGAAATCACATTTAATTACGTATAAGTGTGAAGAACACCAAGTGTATATGCATCACTAAGTTATTTACATCATCAAGTCAGGTATTATTATCCTTAAGGAGTTAAAGGTGTTAATACAACAATAAAATTGTGCTGTTATTTACAGATCACATTATTCCAGACCACACGGCCAACCAACAGGGTGTGGCTGCCCAGATGAGTTGGTCATTAATCTGGTGTTTTGTCTCTTGACAGAAATGTAGGAAGACAAAATCAGCAGATATAATAACTAATCAGCCAGATACAACAACAGATTCTGGGAACCGAGAAAGATAAATATGGATAGTGTTAGTCAACTTGCTATGAATATCAACAAATATCTCACTGTTAAGAGTTCTGCTGAGTTTATTTTATAAGTCTTAGGGAAACACTGTTTATTCAGGAGGCAGGAGGTAGAATGAAAAATCCAAAAATGAAAATTATGTCATCATTTACTCGCCTTCATAATGCTTCAGATCCTTATGACTTTATTTCTTCCTTGAAGCACACAAGATGTAACTATGAGGACTGTTCCTTTAACAGTTTCCACCATCCTTCTGAATTGTTATGCTTTTGGTTTGTTTTATTTATGTTGTTGACTAGTGTGTTGAGTACATTTCTATGTTAATTCTAGTATTCTATCACAAATACTCTCCAATGTACTTTACAGTATATTTATTATCAATCACAAAAATATTGAATTGTAAGGTTTAGGTTTTACAGATTTAACTTACATTTGCTATAAAATACCGTATTTCATTTATATATATATATATATATATATGTGTGTGTGTTGTGTGTGTGTGTGTGTGTGTGTGTGTGTGTGTGTGTGTGTGTGTGTGTGTGTATATATATATATATATATATATATATATATATATGATATAAAGTTGTTGAATTAATGGTTATTGCATTATTCTAGTATATAACGAAGGTGCACAGTGTCATTCACACAAACACTAAACACCATCATGGTAACACACATGATACTGAAATAATGCAATAAACATTAATTTAAAAACTTTAGATGAAAGATAACACCTAATGTACACAAGAAAAAACTAAGAATAAACATAGTTATTTCAATGGAAAAACATAAAATATGAAGTGTCATGCAGGGAATTCTGTGAGTGTCAATTTACAGTTTTCCACTGTAAATTCAACAATGACTTTATTTTTCACCTCCAAAAACCGTAATTTTAACATTATTTTCACTGTAAAGTTACATTAAATGTAATTAAAGTTATTCACTGTATTTAGTATGGAAACTTACTGATAACCAATTAACAGGTTTTTACTGTAGCAATTTTACAGTATTTTACTGTTAAGATCACAATCATTTTTTACAGTGTACTGGGTTAATGGTAACTGGATATAAAAAATCAAGCTATGATTAGCTAGAACAAGAAATTGTGATAGCATGATCGCACGTCCTGATTTTGAGTTAGATGTGTTCCTAGGTCAACATATTACTCCAAAAATTTATTCTTGACCATAACCCTACACCTTAACCATGAGTAATCCCTAAAATCAGAGGAAATGATAGATGAATGACACTGATGTACAAGCACCCAACAGTGATTTTTAAGAATACACTTCACAAAATCTATAAACTGGTTCTTCAAATCTGACTGGTTAATCTTAATGTTGTTTCATGTCTCACTTGGTAAAATCAGGTTCTGCAGCATGATCAGACAATAACAATTAGGTTAGGCTCTTGAATGGCACAGCCTAGCTTTAGAAGATGAGGTTTTGTCAAGTCTTGGATGTTTAGAATGTATCATTTCAGTTTACTCATCAGAAGTAATTGGCAGATTGTCCGTCCTCATAACTTTATACCTGCAAGGGGAAAAGGAAACCAACTATCATGAGAAGTCATTTGAACTCTTTAGGAAATCTGGACACTTACCTGAGTTACTTTTTGAAATTCCCCATTGAATCTTTCTATTTGATTATCCTGTGAAAGCAAACACTGTCTAAGCTGTTTCCTTTAAGTTATGTCATGATGAATGTCCAGTCTGATTGTACCCGCCTCAGTTTGCTTCTGCTGTATGAATAAACATATCCCAGCTAACTTAACTGTGATTATTCTGTGTGTTTGTGACAAATGTGCTATTTGAAAAGTCTTTTTTAATCATTCATTTAATATTTGTAAATTTTATTTTATTTTTATTTATTTTTTGTTGTTCAATGTCATCATGTGACATTCAAGCTCCTGATATTCTGGTCATTGTACTTTGTGTGTATGTCTATGTAATTATGACTAATGATGGATTGTTTTTTTGTTTTTTTTTTCTATGTTGTATAGTCCTTCCACAAGAGGTATATATTTTAGTGGTGGTCTAAAAGTGGTGTGGGCAAAATCAGCATGTCCCACATATTAATGATGCCCATGTACATCATACTGGAAACAAGTGAGATAAAAATTGTGACATTGTTTAAAAGTCACTCAATCCTCCGATATAATCAATCTATAATCATATGATAGCGATTGTATTGTCTAACTAAATGGAAAAAGTATATATAAAAATACAAGACACGGAGAAATAATTAATTTGCTTTCAAGAAAAGTATGAAATGCTTTTAGAGAGCTGTCAGATGCAGGGTGAGAGAGAAATAGGAAGGAAGAAAGAAAGAAAGCAATTGGAAGAGGCAAGAGAGAAGGAAAAAGTGAAACTGTGTAACAATCCAATTAAACTCTGGTAATGAGGTCAGACATCATCTCCAGTGCAAGCGATATTATTACATGGGCTGAGAGAACTGCTCCAGCTGCCATGCCAGCACTGGGGGATTACGGAGCTTCCACCCCAGAACCTCCTTCTGTGACTTTTACCCCATCCGAAGAGGGGATGTCCCCCTGGCCTGGCCCTGGCAGGCTCCTAAGGGCCTTAGCTCCACCCCACCCCTCTACCTCCACAACGCTGGTGCCAATGGCACCCACAGGCCTGGTGGTGAGATGGAGGAGGGGGCAGGGCGCTGGGCAGGGGCCACCACGTGGGAAGAGCCTGGGCTCCACTCTCACAGAGACATGCCGGCACCACAACCCAGTCGCCCAGCCAGGCCATCTCCGAGCAGCACTATACTGCTTCAGACAGCTCGCCTCTGGAGAACAATGACAAACTGTGATGGCTTTTGAAAGTAAAAAAAAAAAAAAAAAGTCTGTCAAAGAGGAATACAGTATTGTTATTTGAGCAAGAATATAGTTGGTGCTTCATTCTGATAAAAATAACTGCTTTAGGTATGCAACTATAAGAGAGTAACCGCATTATTTTTGTCAGTAAAAACTGGACAGTAAGACATCTGTGTAATCCTTTTCCTTTGTGTCAAATCAAGTTTGTAGGGTCACTTGCAGGGTCTGTGTGTGGGTTATGTGCCGTTCACCTTCTTGTCCCTCAATTACTTGAGGATATCATTTTGACATTTGCCAGCAACAAGAATTCTTCTGTTCTAATTATATCAATTAGTCTGGGGACAGTAATTTAAGCTGACAGTTCACTGTATCTTAAAAGGCTTGCAACCAAGTACTGGTAGCTGTGCTGCAATGCAGCCAAAAGGCATCCATTCCCCCTTCAACTCTGTTTGTCATTCCACTACGAGGGGTTCCAGGCTAAAGCGGACAATGGCAGCTACAGCCAGTACTTTGATAATTAGTTATTGATTGAGAACAATGCCACAGTGCACTCTAGCATATTAGCCAGACGCCAGTGGGTCGCGACATCAGGGGCACCCATCAAGAAATAAAGGCTAAAACATATCTGACTCTCCAATTTTTTCTTTTTCTTTCCTTTTCCCCAAGCACGTCAGTGTTCCACCAGTATAAGGTCGAGAGTATTAATGCTGAAGCATTAACAAGTATCCAGTGAAGGGTGACTGAGTGAAAAAGAAGTCACTTTCTGCTTTTGCTATGGGCATTTTTTGCTACAGTTATTATACAGTTATTTTCTTTTTTTAAAGCACAATAAACACGGACCTTAAATGGATTTAAGTAGTATTTGGATGGAATTGTTTCTCACTGTGACATCTAGAAAAGTTTTGCTTGGCTCCTTTGTGATAAAACTTTCAGATGACAATTAATTCACAGAGTATAAATAAGTTGTATTAATCTATATGAAGCCAGGAATATGCTTTTCACGTAACTGCTATGACAGCGAGTATAAACATCATACAGAATAAAATATAAATGATATTGTCTGAACTAACCCTACGTCTGTATAATAAAAGATGTTTACATTAAAATGTAATATATTAAAATTTTATTGTATACCTGTTGAGGTCATAATTTTAGTTCATGCCAGTAGTTTATACATTTTGCAACCACATCTTAAATTTATGTGATATAAGCCTCCGTTTTACCAAAAATGTCTGCAACTGAACCACAGTTGGTAGTGGTGAACAATTATGGATTGATTTTTCTAGAATATTTTCTGCTTCCTCTGCACAAAAAAAAAAAAAAAGGAATTAAATGTCCCCACAACCCTGAATTTTTATTTTTATTTTTTATTTTTTTGTTTAACTCAGCAATTTTATTGCAGGTGGTGACAGAAAAACACAGAGATGTCCAATTCAGATGCCAATAAAATCACTTACTAACCTCTGAAATGAAAGAAAATTGTTTTACCTCACCATGTAATACACCAGCTGAACAGAGCTTTAGGTTTGAAACATCAGTGAAATATTGTATCTGTATTTGCACAAAAGAATGCAAGAAGGTACTTTTAAGGTATTATGCATATATTAAGTGCCAAGGTAAAAAAATAAATAAAAAGGCCCTTAAGTTTTGTCAATTGTGTGGTCTATTGGAGCCTAATAGGAAAGGGGCCCTTGTATCTGCCCAAACCCACCCCACCCACACCCTGTCCAGACACACCTGGCATTAAACTGGTGGGTGGCGATGCTGGCTGAACAATGGAGGACTGTCAGCTTCGACAGCAGGGCACGGCTTGAGCCTCACCGCACTGACAGCCCGGGCCTCAGAGGCTAAACTGCTTTGCTGGAACTAATTAAACAGATGAAATTATGACATGAATATGCAGATGTTGTTTACATTTCACCATATGGCATTATCTCAGGTAATAGCGAATGGGATAGAGAGGTGTCTTTCTCATCAAGGCGAGAGGGGACAGACTGAGAGAGCCCAGTCCATCAAGACACTCTGTTAAGGGATGAGATAGAAAAATGCCAATTAGTAAGCTGAGGTAAAAACACGATTGCAAGAAGATATACTTGTATTCGGAGCAATACGTTGCAGGTAACATGTTGCACATGACATACAGTGGATATATATATACATATATATATCCACTGTATGTCATGTGCAACATGTTACGTTATATATATATCCACTGTATGTCATTTGCAACATGTTACCTGCAACGTATTGCTCCGAATACAAAGTTTCTCTCTCTCTCTCTCTCTCTCTCTCTCTCTCTCTATATATATATATATATATATATATTATATATATATACACAAGGTGTTGTGCAGGTGTTCGAGTCTGACCCAAACCATTTACCTCCTCTTTCCCTACGCTTTAGAAATCCTCGATATTGTTTGCATATTATATGATCTATAATATATAATATTTTATTGTGTTATGTTGTTATTATATTGCTTTTTATATGTCTATACCTATATTTCCTATACTTTGTTTTAATAATAATAATAATAATATTATATATATATATATATATATATATATATATATATATATATATATATTATATATATATATATATATATATATATATATATATATATATATTTTTTTTTTTTTTTTTTTTTTTTTTTTTTTTTTGGCAACTATTTGAAATGAAATAAGTTTAGGTTTTATTTTAATTGGGTTAACATTTATTTTTTATTTCAAGTTATGCAACTGTTTTTATGGTTCCAGTTTTATTTTGCTTTAATACCATTGCTTTACTGGGGACTAATTTTAACTTGCTGCCATCACTAAACATTAGATGTTAACAGTACATATGATTGTCTTATTAGCTTTTAAAACCAATGCATTTTCACATAAGATGAAGAACAAAAAGATGCAGGCAATTATGTACTTATATATGGACCTTTGACCTGAATATATGGCAACACAATACCCACAGCAAAAAGGTATTTTGAATAATGCAAAACACAGCACTAGTATGAGAATATTTGACCCTTTGTTCACAGAACTCGTATTTAGAACTAAACTCTGTCTCTCACTCTCTCAGTGTTTCCCAGTGTTTGTTGAGCCTAATGCTGGCTCCCTGGGAGGACTGTCAGGAGGTTAAGAGGGAGAGGGCCAGACGAGGTGAGCAGGCTGAGGAGAGCGGGATCATGGGGGCTAGCTGGAGAGGTGATAGGGAGCGTAATTGTGCCCGCTGTGTGGCTGGGGCGGGGGCAAGGGACTGGGTTGAGGATCTCGGTAGAAAACGAAAGGGGGGGGACTACTCAATTACCTGTGCTCCCACTGACCTCCCTGTATCTCTATTGTTTTCTCTCTCTCTCTTTCTCAAGAGAGGAACAATTTGTATGCAATTTATGAACACAAAATGAGCAAATTATACTTTTAATTGCACATTATAATTGTAAAACTATTAATTGCAAAATATTTTATTTTTTAAACAGTGTTTTATTGTTTGTTGCTTTTTTAACTATAAGAATAAAATCTGAAAATCACAAAGTGGTAAATAAAACATAATTGGAGTGTGTTTTACAAGAAAATACTATTTAAATCTCTCCACATTAAGATTTCAAATTTAATTCAATGTGTTATTTGTGTTGTGTTGTGTTGTGTTATTTATTACAAAGCGAAAGCTGTTTCTAGTTCAATCCTATACCATTTTTTTCCATGCTTAGCATTGAATCTTGAATGATGACAGCTCTGCAATCACTCCCAAATAGCAAATTATTAGTAATTTTTTTTTTTTCAGAAATATTTTTTAAACAATCTTCTTACAACAATATGCTTTAATGTTAAATCTTGATGTTCTAGCTTTAATTCAATGTGCTGCTTGCTATTTCTTTGTGAAATGTAATAGCAGACCCCCACAGATTACAAAGATTTATTTATTTTTCTGAAAAGAAAATATATTATTAGTAGTAGTAAGTAGTAGTAGTAGTAGTAGTAGTAGTATATTTAGATTAATTATTAATACTTATTCATTAATAATTAATAATATATTAATTATAATTATATTCTCATTGGAATATTATATATCACTATCACATAAATATCACATATCACATTTCTAGCCTTAATTCAATGTGCTACATTTCTTTATAATTATTTATGAAATTCATGTGTGTGAAAATCTCACTATCATATAGTAACGTGATGTCTTGACTTTCTAGCTTTTAAATGATTTTAAATAAGTGATTAAGAAAGGACTCCTGCCGTTCGGGTCGTGCTCGGGTGTTAAGTCAATACTTCACGGCCGTGTGATGTCTTAATACACTGCCTGTGTTGTTCAGACAAGAAGACCATGCGTGTTGGAGGAAGGCTCCAGCTCCAGCTATTCTGAAGCTGTCATGCCTGCCCCTCAAAAGCAGATGAAGCCATCAGATTATTAATATATGTTAAGTGACAGGCCCCCTCGTCCGCCCCCTCCCAAACATTCCACCCTCACCTCTTTCTGAGTCGCTCAACGCAAACTCCCCCAAAAATAAAAAAATTGCTCGCAATTCAAAACGAAGGGGCAAGAGGGTGGATTCGGAGGGTCATAGGCCAAATAAATTTTGAAAGCAAATTCTTTTCCCTTTGCAACCTTTTTTTTGCTGCTGTCCACTCCCCTTCTCCTCCGTGTCCATTCAGCTGTGACTTAAAGCTGAATTGGCAGCCGCTTTCAAAGTGGCTGGCAGTGGGGTGATCCCAGGGAGCTGTGGGGCTGACATCTCTCCGAGCATGTGTATATGGCAGGGTCAGCCATCGCCGTGACTCCTAGGCCTTCGCTCACTCAGCCTCTACCACCAGTCAGTCCTGGGGAACTGAAATTATAATGTGAAAAGCTGGCGGACTGCAGGCGTTCTTAACCCCCCATGGCATTTCTCCTTTCTCGTGACAGTTCCTCTGAGACTGCTATTTTCTTTCATGTTTCACTTTCTTTCTCTTTCTCTCACTCTGATTATTTAACAACATAGAAACATTGCTGCCAGGGAGCAAGATTCTTGATTGGCAGCCGGAGGGAGTACCACAGGCAGCACAGGGTTAAATTTGATTTTCTGCATGTTCACTACTGTTGTCTGGAGACATTTAATGCCTGTCATGAGAATTTTTTTTTTTTTTTTTTTTGGATGGATCAATTATCCATTTTAACATGATGTGTAGCTAGAAACCAAACAGATGAAATTTGAGACACCTGTCAACATTTGCTATTAGCAGGAGGAAATTGAACTGATCCAATGACAGCTAATTAATTCTCTGTCCCAGTCTGTTATAGAAGCATTAGTGGGTTTGAACATTAAAAAAATGCAGTAGATTGGATTTATTTAAAAAAATTTAAATACTTAAAAAAAAATTTTACTTGTAAAATGACCCAGGATGAAAATCTTGTTAATCTGAAAATGAAATGAAACAAACGACACACACACACAAAAAATAATTGTTTAATTCATCCAATAAAAAAAAAAAAAAATGAGGGTCATGATTTTTAACTTGAGCCAATGAAAAATAAATAGCTAAACCCTAAGGGCAAGTTATGTTTCGTTTGCTCAAGTCAAGAAAAAAAAAAAAAAAAAAAAAAAAATATATATATATATATATATATATATATATATATATATATATATATATATATGAATCATTACCCTATTTTTTTTTTAATTGGATGAATGAAAAAAAAAAAATCAGTGAAGGAAAAAAAATTATTATATTGTTTTGTAAAGCAAAAAAGAAACATTTAAACTAAAGTACTTTATTAATAATATGATATAAGAACGATTTATTTGTTCACTTTTTACTGTGTTAAACATATATTTCTATGCACATTATGTGTTTTGAAAAAATCATTTTGGAAAAAAAAGCAATTAAATAGTAAAAAATGTAATTAATTTGTAAAGTTTCCTTCATAAACCGAATTACAAATCAAAATATTAATTGATTGAAATTTGATTTTTATTTATTATTATTAAAATGACACAAACCATAAAATCCAGGTCTTTTTACCTGCATTAAAAGGTCTAAGAACAAACTCTAGATTTAAGTGCATGCCGTGTGTTTGCGTATAAGCTGCGTGGGAGAATCTTATCAGGATAAGTGTATATGAGCCTTCATATGACAAGAGAGAGCTTCGTTGTGATTACGGATGGCATAAATTTACTTACTATCATAATGAGAAGAGGAGGGAGGAAATGCTTCTTAATTTCGTCTCAGGAAAACACAGCGCTGTCTGCCTGCATCAGGGCCCCTTGTTGTACGCAAAAACTTAGACTTAATTTAAAGATCAGTTCAGGGTCTAGAATGTGTGTGTATGGAACGCGCGTAATAGATAGAGCCGTCATCCCTCAGATGTCTGGAGGTAATCTTCAGCTAGGCTTGGTCTAGCAGGCCTCTACCCTAAAGGGATTGATGCAATGTCAGCACCTTTGGCTCAGGGGTCACCTTCTCCCTTACCCTCCTAACTCTGACAAAAGCGCATTCCTCTTGTACTCTATCTCCCCCCATTCGCTCTTCTCTCCGCTTTTTATTCCTCTCTATTGAATTCATCGGCTGTGGAGGCAGCAGGCACCTTCATTTGAGATGTGAATGAAACATTTTCATTAAAAGAGGCTGGAGAAATCTGAGCCCGGAGACAAGGCCAAAGCCCAGACCAAGACAATGACGATTCTGAAGATTATTTCTCTCTCGCGCTCTCCCATCTCTCGTACTTCTCAATTTTGCCTGCTGTCACTCCGTTTACAGAGTGGCAGGCTGATTGAAATCAGCACCGTGTCACAGCCGTCATATCTTGCACAGACATAAAACACGCAGGGCAATAAATACGCAACAGGCTACTGTCAGCCCTTCCACCTCAGTGTCTGAGCAGTGGGGGCTGAGGGGGAGAGAAGGGAAGGTTAGGGCTCTGGGGGGTTTACAGAAATGCCTAACTACAGAAGAGTGTTGCACAGGCTTCCCAGAGACCTGGAGAAGACAAGATAACGGCTATTGGGTTATCGCCCAGTTCAAGTCGCTTCTCGGACAGCAAGGCCACTGGGATGGGTTGTCAGGTAATTTATGTCCTTGTTCTCTTTCTTTCACTCGTTGTGTGGCATTTGTGCTTTCCCCAGACAATAAAATAAAAAATATTAAAAACACATACTGAAAGATATTGAACTTCAGTAGAAAACCTTTGTCAAATACTGCAAATTTTTAACTAATAAAAAAAAAAAAAAAAAAAAAAAAAAAAAAAAAAAAAATTCCATTTTGAAATTCATTACCAAAGAGAAATGTCGCGCCACACACACACACTTTTTTCAGCCAATGAATGCTCTCTACTTGTTAATGTAATAGAATACCACTGCTTTGAAGGGTGTGAAAGAATAAAATGACTCGCCCACGCAACCTCTCGCAAATTCTGCCCCGCAGGCACAAGAAAGCAGTAAGTGGGATTTTCTCACTTCGGCAATGCGATATAATTGCTGAACAAAACATCCAGTTCACTCAGGTAGCTAATGGTCAAGAGACGGTGGCGATAACATGAGGAAGTGCAAAGTCATAATCATGTCCACTGCCTGTCTTAGATGCTGGCTTTAAGACACTAATGGGACTCAAGAGGGACGGAGCATTCCCTCACAACCTGACTCAAACCGGTTAGCACAGTTAATGAGCAAAGTTAGCAAAGCTCGGACAGGGGGCCGAGTCGCACTTCCTCCTGCCTAATAGTAAAGCACTTCCTCTTTAGCGTGACTGACAGGAGAAGTAATCAGTTGGGGCAGAACATTTTTCTACAGTGTCTAACAGTGACAGCTCTGGGCTTAATGCAATTTAAGAACGATTACAGACAAATTGCGATGGTACACAGAGATTTGGGCATTTAACATAGCTTAGCAACAGATGGCGGAAAGTTTCCTCTGTGGCAGACAATTGTTTACTTGCGGTGGTGAGAGTAAACTTTTGTTTGTGGATGTGAGCCCATCTGCCTGTCATGGAGTACTCTTGTACGGAGCGCTTCTCACTGCACTCCCTCTCCCTTCTTTTTCACTCACAGACTGCTTGCTGTCCATTGATCTGCCTACTCAGGCATCAGTCTGTTTAACATCTGCTACAAGGAGCTCGAGCTTAGGTAACTAGCCCTCCGCTCCGCACCGCTTATTGATCTGTGTGTCCACCTGTTTTAACATCTGTTCCTCCATGAGTTTTGTCGAATGAACATCCACTTTTTACTTTCTCCGCCTCCGCGCTGACAACTCTTCCACCACCTCGCCAAAGTTTCGCTCCTCAGATTGCACAAGACAATGGATTGAGAAGGTCGAGCACCTGCTTAAACGAGAAAAAGAGCTGTTTTTGATTTTAAAAGCAGTGTATTTGGTGCTAGATGTCTTTGTTTGGGAAGGAAGAGTAACTGTTGCCCACTGCTTCAAAGACCTCTAGCATGCTTGAATATTCAATCTGCAAACCAAATTATTAAAGATCAGCATGGTTCGTAAATTAGTCAGATTAATGTATTAAAAAATAACCTCTTGACTGTAAATGTGTACATACTGAAATTAAGCCCCTCCCAGTGAAAATAAATTTGAATACATGTGCATAAAAGCTAGCGAAAAGTCGCTGGAGCTGTTCTTCAAGTCTGTTTTTATTTTCGAGATTTAAGACATCATGCATATTTCACTCACCTCTGAATTAATGTCAGTGTCATGTAAATTCTGTATAATCAGTATAATCTGCCAGTGATCTCCAGTTTACAATGAAAAGATCCTCTCAGTGTAGCACAGGTGTTTGTGGCATGTGTTGTTTGCATGTAAAGATAGTGATTTTGAGTGTATGTGAGGGAGCAAGCCAGGCGTGCAAGTGGAACATCTTAAAATCTATTTAGAAACTTACCTTGGCAGGCGTACACTGCCAATAGGAAACACTGTTGCAATTTTAATTTGCTCTTTTGTAATGACGGGGCATAGGTTAGTTAATTTCAATTTCTGATTTCAAAAGCTATCAAATAGCACTCAGATGAGAAATCAATTTTCTCAGCTGCTCAGGCTTTGTGGCAAAAAAGCCTCCTGCCATTGGAGGACAGGCTGTCACATGACCCAGCCAGGGATTAGTTCAGTAGGCCCATGTTGCAGCCACCTCAATTACAGCCTGCCTCTTGTAATTTACCTTTATAACATCTAATTCCCAGACAGAACTCATATTTAATTCATGAAAGCCTCCACAAGAGTAATTGTAAAATAAATTGCCATAGAAAATATCAGTTTGTGACTACAATTTTTATTAGGTATGCTAGTGGCATTCAGCACTATGTCATACCCCTTCATTTTGTGGTAAACAAAGAGAGGAGAAAAATGCAACCCTTGTGCCAGTTCCAGGCAAGAATTTATTTATTTATTTATTTATTTATTTTTTAGCCGGAAATGATTTCAAACAGTGCACTTGAGTCACAATCATGCTCTCGTTCTACTTTTTTAAAGAGTGGATTGGTCATTTGTGCTGAGAGAGAATTGATTTATTGCCACATAAATTGCAACGTGGATCGATGATGTTAAGATGTTAATTCAATGACAATGATGTCAATTTATTCACAGTGCAACATAATAATAACTATTCTTTCTCTTTTTTTATCAGTGGCAGAATGAATGCAAAGTTACCACTTATTTGTAAATGTTAATTAATTATGTTAATTATGCAAATGGTTTACTCCATGCTTAAATAATGTATTGCTGGACATATGTTATTTGCGCCTGAATGGTTTATGACATGCTAATGTAAGTCAATGAGAAAAAGTACAAAAAAGTTAACAGAAGTACAGCATGTTTTCTTATTGTAATATATATATATATATATATATATAGAGAGAGAGAGAGAGAGAGAGAGAGAGAGAGATAAAGAGCTTCTATGCGGCAGATGCATGTGTCTTTATGCATGTGCATTACCAAACCTCAACTATCTTTAGGTTTTATCAGCTTGCCTCCCCCATTTGTAATTATTTGACTGTAAGGTTACTCCGTATTGTTACCATGACAACTGTTTGGGTGAGGTCTCTTCCTCTTTCAACCTCAGCTGTCATCTCTTTACCTAAAAGCTTTGTAATTGCTCTCATTTGCATACTGCAATTAAGTGTGTTAGCTCACAGCAAGACAAATCAACCTCTCCTCTCAGATGTGTGGATAGTATAATTATATTATCATAGGACATCAAAAAACACATAATGTGACGATTCCCAGCAATGCATTCCTTCATTCCTTTATTCATTTCTTCAGTCATGGCTTCATTTGTCCGGTCATGATTTATCCAATCACATTTATAGTTGTCTTTCTGTACGTCCATCATGTTACATAATGTCTAAACAAGCAATAAAGTGGTAGCAGATAATTGTACATAAATGTCAAATGTCTGATGTCATTTTGCTAATTATATAGTGTTATTTTTAACATTTTTTTTATTTTATAATAATTTATATTGATATTGATTATTTTACTAGATATATTTATTCAAATATAAGTCTATACACAAGTTTATTTTTAATATCCATTTAATATAAATGTAAACAAGATATGAGATTAGATTTCATGTACATCAGTAAGTATACATACACATCAATGACCCATCAAGCACATGGTGGTGGTTGTTATGATTGTAATGCAGCAATATTTGAGTTGACCCACAAAAGACTCACTGAACTCTAGACACTAGTAGACCCTCTGACATGCCTGTCACTTATAATATGTGGCCATTACAAAGGTTTTCTACAGCTAATAAAAAAGATGATTTTTCATCCACTGATTTCATGTATAAGGCATCATATTATCAACAGAAGTTACACAAAGTCATTTGTTATATCTACAGATTACAGCCACCACTGAGAAAATGTGGATGATGGTTCTTTTTTTCCCAAGGCATTTGAGAGATGAATTTCCTTACCAGAGTGTTGCAGTTTGATCCTGACTACATCCAATTATGAGGCTTCAAATAAAACACAAAGTGCGGAATTATTTTTTAAGCACATACAGTGTCTTACATAGCATGATCTAATTTTCTAAAGTACAACTGGAAAATGTAGGAATTTACTTGTACAATTTATCACATGAAACATACCTTGCATTTTATATTTTTGTTGGGCATTTTATATTAATTGCATAAAAATTATATTTATATATATATATATATATATATATATATATATATATATATATATATATATATATATATATATATATTTCTCAAGTGTTTTGACAATTTATTTATTTATTTCTCAAGTGTTATGACAATTTCTGATTAATGCGGCATTCATTGGAATAGAAATGCAAACAGAAGTGATGGTATCTTTTAAATCAAGGATAATAGACTTGGTATTAAAGCTAAAAGTCATCTACAAAAAAATAAAAAATACATCTATTATGTGACAAAATTCAAGCAATGGAATTAGTAAATGCTTTACAAAAAGTAGCCTACTTTAATTAATGGTATAAAAAAAAGTTGCACTACGTGATATATTTGTGAGAACATGATGCATAAAACATAAACCTTTCGTTTAATAGCAAACACAGGAAATTGCTTTGCAAATCTACAAACACAAATTACAAAAAAAAATAAAAAATTATAATAATATATGTGCTGTTCATCTCTTCTGGAAAGCTCCATTTGTTTGTCAGAAGCATCTGTTTGTGTAAAAACACGGCACATTAATTCAGCTTCTGATATTTCCTTAACCCTCATGTGGTGTTCGGGTCAATTTGACCCGGAGAAGATTTTCTTTTTCCCGAAAATAATAGTTAATGTTATCGCTTTGGACTGAAACTTAGTGACTTTGTTCCCAAAGGGTATAACTACAATTAAAAAAAAATTGGGAAATTTTCGTACTTTTTTGCGGGGGTTTTGTTACCTTGTTACACTTGTGGTGTTCCCGGTCAAAAATGACCGGCCTATAAAAAATAGCTCATAAATCACTCATTATACCATATTTTCACCCAATCTTGGATTCAATCTTTTTGTCAACTTGTTCTCTTTCAATTAGGACTGGTTTTATATTTCTGTTTGCATCTGATTAATCGTGGGCCTCATTTATCTGAGAGTAGGCATCTCGTTTTTTGAGTAAAAAACAAATAATTTATGAGTAAATTTGGAAATATGAAAAAAAAATATGAAAAAAATGGCTACTGTTGATCACACTAGTCTACTCCAATGTTTCACCAGGAATTTTGTTTTGAAACTTTTGTTTTGTAAAAAATATGGCACATAGTCACACTTGTGGTGTTCCCGGTCAAAAATGACCGGCCTATAAAAAATAGCTTAGAAATCACTCATTATACCATATTTTCACCCAATCTTGGATTCAATCTTTTTGTCAACTTGTTCTCTTTCAATTAGGACTGGTTTTATATTTCTGTTTGCATCTGATTAATCGTGGGCCTCATTTATCTGAGAGTAGGCATGGTCAAAAATGGTCACAATGGCCGACCATTGAAAGTGAATGGGAGAGACTGAAAATAACAGAACAATTTAGTTTTCAGGAGCATGTTCATTATTTTCATGTACACATATGTGCATATGTGCTTGCAAACATCGAGCCCTTGGACCTGTGCATGTATCGATACATTTATACACACGCTACCCAGACACACACACGTTAAAACACACAAACTTTTTTGAGTATTACACAAGGAAAACCTTCAGGAGGAGGCTGTTCCTAGAAGAGCTGGGGTGAATCCATGGTGAGCCCCCTGATACAGAGGCGCCAAGATATACCCAGAGCACTGCCCTCTGCTACATTGGTGAGAGACATACAAACACCAGAACCAGGTCCTTCAGCTGGCACAGGCAAAGGAGAGAAACGAAAGAGATGCACTTTGTGTGCCCCAAAAGATGTGAAAACAGGCACTGTCTGTTTCAAATGCAGAGTGCACATTTGCAAGGCACATACATTATACTGTTGTCAGTCATGTGCATAAGTGACACAAAATGACCAATTGCAAGTTACCTTAAAAATGCTTTTGTTAGTCACTTGCATGAGTTCACACAGAGACCGTCACAGTTTCTTATTTTGGTTAGTTCATAATTTGGAAAACTGAAAGAAAATGAACAGTATTTGATTTGTATTCTCTATATGACAGCGTTAATGTGTTTATTTTTTGTATGTCACAATGGTCAGTATTGTCATGGAACAGCACAAGTGTTACTGTGCACCCCTTTTCTGAAAAATTAAAGCATTTCAAAATACAAGCCCTGTGTTTTGTAATCTTCTACATTCACTTTCAATGGTCGGCCATTTTTGACCGGGAACATCACAAGTGTGACTTTGTGCCATTTTGTACAAAATAAAAGCATTAAAAAAAAAATTCCTGGTTAAACATTAAAGTAGGCTAGTGTGATCAACAGATGAAACTTTTTTTCACCTTTTTCACAATATTGACAAAATTATTAACAAATAATGCTTTTTTCACTCAAAAACTGAGGTGCATAAGCTCGGATAAATGACATCTAAAATTAAATAGTTTGAAAATTAAATGCAAAACCAGTCCTAATTGAAAGATAACAAGTTGACAAAAAGATTGAATCCAAGATTGGGTGAAAATATGGTATAATGAGTGATTTCTAAGCTATTTTTTATAGGCCGGTCATTTTTGACCGGGAACACCACAAGTGTGACTTTGTGCATTATTTTTTACAAAACAAAAGTTTCAAAACAAAATTCCTGGTGAAACATTATAGTAGACTAGTGTGATCAACAGTAGCCATTTTTTTCATAATTTTTTTTCATATTTCCAAATTTACTCAGAAATTATTTGTTTTTTACTCAAAAAATGAGATGCCTACTCTCAGATAAATGAGGCCCACGATTAATCAGATGCAAACAGAAATATAAAACCAGTCCTAATTGAAAGAGAACAAGTTGACAAAAAGATTGAATCCAAGATTGGGTGAAAATATGGTATAATGAGTGATTTATAAGCTTTTTTTTATGGGCCGGTCATTTTTGACCGGGAACACCACAGGTGTTATTGGGTTTTGAACACCACATGAGGGTTAAACATGCAATAACATGCGATGGTATATGCGTTGCAGCATGTTGCTAATAAAATGTGTGCTAATGGAGCTGTAAAGAGACCTTGTGTGCCAGTGTGCCACACAGAGAGACGTGTTAGCCCGTTCAGATTGAAGGTTGTTTGCCTAGGAGTCTCAGCAGAACCTTGGAATCCAGCTCCCACGGTGAAGAGAGACAAAGCAGTTTGAAGCGGTGATTAAATGGGAAGGTTACAGGTCCTGGGCCAACCACATTGTTTTTCTTTGCCGTAGACCCAGCGGGATTCTAATGAAGAGCTCTTGAACCGCCAGTCAGATGAGCTGTGACAGTGTTTCAGGCTGGACGGTCCTCTCCGGGCCTTTTTAATGAACACACACACCTATGAGTAAGGGCAGCACACACAGACTCACATATCTTCATCTATGTATTCACATGCACACACTCGCAAAACACACAGGCTTCTATTCAACGATGTTTCTTCTCAAAATGAAGATGTCACTCATGTGACCTCACACAAATCAGCAGTTGTTCATTTCTGGCCTTCTCTGACTGGAATGTGATGAAGCTACATAACGGCAACACAGAGAGTGAGAAAAAAAAATGAAATGAAAAATGTTGTCACTATTTACTTTTAGGTCGTACAGACTTTTATTATTGAGAGTATGACTTTTTATTATCCCCCTGACTTTCACTGTATAGAAAAAAAACAAAAAACAAAAGCAAAACAGTAAGATTTTTTTTTTTTTTTTCGGGTAACAAAACAAAACAAAACAGGTTGCACACGGTAAATGCCATCAGATGCCACAGATTCTTCTGATACACATTCATTGGCTCTTTTTCTCATTTTACATTTTTCCTCAGATATCAGAAGGTGTGTAAAGGGGTATACTCCTTCATCTCTCACAGGCTACCCAGACAGGCTGGTCAAGCAGAAATGTGCCCAACATCAATTTCCATTTGTATTTATCCAGCATGACCCTGGTCTTTTCACAGTGCTGCAGGAGACCGAAAATACACCCATCATAACTCGCATTCCAGCTGCCCGGCGCTCTCGCTATCAGAAAATTAACATGCTTATGTATCAGCCAGGGGTTCAGAGTGTCACGGCACAATTATACAGTCATGCTACCTGCCTGGCTGACTGACTAGGGCCTGGGGGTTGGCAAAGGACACACACACACACACACACACATTCCTCACCAGAGGAATCCTGGAGGGCTGTAGTGTCTATCACAGAGCTAGTTAAGATAACTTTGGTTCAGATGGCTGTGCAACACTATCAAACATCAGAGGAAGCTGTAGAGTGCTTGCAGCAATGCTCATGTAACAGCAAACATTCACGCGTGCTTATCGCATTATTGTATTGGGAGGGGTGTTGGGAATCAAAGAGAGAAAGAGAGACAGGAAGAAAAAAAAAGTGATGCTAAACAATCGATTTGTGATAAATTACAGTTAAAAGATATGTTCCTCAATAAAGCTGAATTGAGATGCAAAAAGATACTCAAATTCTCTGATCAGCAATCGGCTGGCTTTCTGGCCCGAAAGAGAAAAGAGAACTGGTACCCCCGGTGTGCTCCGAATGTCATGCCATTAGAGGCTGTGAAATGAGGTGCCACTCATGAGTGATTACGCTGCTGGGAAAGAAGAACATATAGACCCACACTGTCTGGAGCTACTACTGCCTAAGCCTCACATAAAGCCCCTCTGATAAAGGGACACACACTCGCTCACAGTCAAACATCTTCATCTCATGCTGATAACGTAGGAAGAACGCTTTCTCTCTGAAATCTTCACTCTAATCCCTTTCAGGGCAGCTTTAAGTTTAATGGAAAAGTTAAAAGCGTGTGTGTATGTGCATATGTGAGGAAAACTGATGTGAAAGTGGTACCATGTATAGAGAAGAGACTGAGGAAATATGGATGGATCTTATAGTTAAAGGAAATATGAATGACCACAGCAAAAAGATTTTGGGAAAATGTTTGAGGTCATGGTTTTTTTTTAACATACAAAAATGTATGAGATTTAAAGTATTCAATAAGTAAAAGGTTTTCTAAAATAAAAAAAAAGTCCTGTTTCAAAGTAAATCATTCACCGTTTTGTAGTCTTCTGAAAAGATATTCATTTTAATAATTAAATAGAATATTATATTATCCAAAAACTTATGAAACATTGTATGTTTAATTACATTATTATAAAGTAATAATAAAATAGCAATTCTCTATTTCTAAAGTTTTAATTAAAATTAAATAATAATAATTAATGTTATTTTAAAAATATTTTCTTTTACAGCTAGACATCTATAATTGTATTATTATTACAGGTTTTATTTTCCTTTTTTTGTTTCTTGCAATTATCAGCACAAACAAAATATTCTCTTTTCTTTTTCTTTTTTTTTTTCTTTTTTTTTCTGTTGCTAACAAATAGCTTTTTGGTCTGTCAGATTGATTTCACTGTTATATTGGTAGACACCTTAAGCACTAAATATTATAAAAAAGTTTTTCACAGATCTGTGGACTGAGAGGAGAGAGTTTATGCCAATGTCTTTTCAGAGAAGATGAATAACCATATATATATATATATATATATATAGAGAGAGAGAGAGAGAGAGAGAGAGAGAGAGAGAGAGAGAGAGATGATTTGTGAATTGTAAAAACACATTTAAAGGAAGATTACATTAACACTACTATAGTCCTGAACTAAATAACTGATTTGAACAGATCTAAAAAATACTTGCTTTGCAAAAATTTGTCTGGCTAGTTAAACAAAAAAGTTAAACAGCCTCACTGCAGTCAAAATGTCATCAAGCCACGCTGTTTAGTGGACTGTGAAGAAAAGATCGTCTCCGTGCTCATCTCATTCTGGTCTTATCTTTCACTCACCACTCGCTCTGGAAACACTGAGTCTGCTGCCCGGCACAAACTGAGCGTTGTGTGTCCTTTTATCCCTGGGAATACGCACAACCCTCACACTCTATTGGGTATTGCAGTGTTGTGCAAAACATTGTAATGTTTCAGCACAATAACATATTGCAAGCTGCTATTGTCCATGCAATCTGCGAGATCTGCTGGCCCGCATTGTGCTTATTACTCGCATCCTGAGGTACGAACTTGGCATGACTTACAACGTTATTTGCAGTCTACGCCGTACCATGCACATCTCCTCACTCCCCATTGCCCTGGTTCCCCTGACAGAGTCAATAGGGGGCATCCCTCATCTATCCAAAAGACAAACAGTAGAATACTAATTAGATCTATATTTGTCACCACTGCTAGATCTTGCCCACACACTCACAGTGCCTGCTTTGTCCTCTGAGGTTGTAACTAGCTATGGTCTGGTCTGCTCAACCAAACAGCAAACCCCCTTGAAGACCAAACGTCCTTTAAGTCGACTGGATCTCACTACTTGTGTGTGTGTGTGTGTGTGTGTGTGTACATTCTCCATGAGCTCCAGAGAGAAGGAGCAGGCCCTCTGCTGATTGCCTAACCCAGAGGGGAGGCAGCGGCGCTTGCTGAGTGCAGCTCTGCACAATCTGGGGGCCAGATGGCTGCAGGCTTTGGGCAGGTAGTGGATGCAGTGAGTCTGTGAGTCGAGTAGTCAGACAGAGCAGATTCCCCCGGCTCATCTTAATACATTCTTGTGCGACAGCCACAGGCCACAGGACACAAGACCACAGACAGGCCAGCAGTCCCCTAACTGAGTCTTAACTCACTGTGTTTGTCTATCAGTGTAAGTGAGGTAAAACTCACTAACACACATTCTTGTATATTCAGTCACATAACTCATGCATGTTTACAATAAAAGCTACTTTAAAAATGGGTTTGAAGTGGTAAATACAACAAATGGTTACTGGGAATACTAATAATAGTATTTCTGCTGATAAAAATGTAATGTTTAATTCAGTGTTTTGGGTTAATTTGTAGTTAACTGTGAAAGTTACTGGCAATTTCTGAGTGAATATAGTTCATGCACCACTTTTCTTTACCGTATGACCAAATTAGTAACAAACAAACAAGCAATAAATACATTTTTAAATTCTGGAAAACAGTTGGTATTCATCCCAGGGCAACGTGATTACTTTTATTAATTACATTACTACAATCATTATAACACTTTATAGTTATTCATTAGTAAACATGCATTCACGCAGTCAGAAATGTTATTAAATATGTATATAGGAAAAACATGTGAACATATTTACTCATAAAAAAATAATTAAAAATGTAATTAATTTGAAAAGTCCAATATAATTTATTGTTAATAAATTAACATTAATGTTAATGGTTCTAAAAAGTTGAAAAGTTATTTTAAAGTTTTACCAAATGCATGTATTATATTATATTATATTATATTATATTATATTATATTATATTATATTATATTATATTATATTATATTATATTATATTATTATAAATAAATGCAATACTATATCAAATCAGAATTCTTATATATCATGTTTTACTTACTCTTTAATTGAATAAAACACATTTTAGCAACAGTTTTAAACATAAATTAAAAGCAAATTAAATAAAGGAAAACCTAATTTTTCCTCTTCTATTCAAAAGTAATTGAAAATTACAAAACTAAAATCAAAAAAATGTTAGACTATAAGCAAAACAACTGAAAGCTAAGCTTAGTTGAATGTGGTAAAAGCAAATTTCATACAAGCATTAGTCCTCCCAAAGGCACAATTTACATAAAAACAAATGGATGCGTCATGGGTCCTGATAGAATATTTTGGCTGGGCTTGTGTATCCATGTGCATGTGTATGTTTATATATGAGGGTGCTTCCCTGTCCCACCTGGGCTTTGATCGGTATCAAGACTCCGGCAGGATGTGCTCAGCGAGGTGTGACTGGCGCCACCTTTCCGCACACTCCACGCTCTCTTGCGTCCTTCTCCCTGCTCTCCCTCTTCGTATTATATAAAGAGTGGCAGCAGGCAGAGTGACAGACTGCCCCCAGAGATGACACCTGTCACAGAAGGGAGCGCTGCTAATCTACAAGCCTCATTTTGTTTGAACTCTCTGTCACCTCACTGTCAAATCCTCTTCTTCTCAGTCACTGCCAGCGTCCCTCCCCTCGGCCTCTCTCTATTGCTCCGGCAACCATCCCTCCCCCACAGACAACACCCCCAAGCTTCGTCGTTCACACTACCGGCACTCTTACCAACATTGCCCTATGTAGACACAGTCACCTGCCTGCCCATCCGTCCACCACACACACAGACACACACACACAGCAATAAATCCTCCCTGAATCATATATGTACACACTTTTGTATTACATGCATCAGGATGGATTTCTATTTTAGTTGACGTTTTTCTGCACGTCTGGTTTGGTGCTGATGGGGTCATGATCGTCTTGTCATTCACAATAAGCAAGCATCAATGCACAGAATACTAATTTACCAGCGATATTAATGCAACATACACACACATTTACTATTAGTACTTTTCTGTTCCAGTCTATAGAACTGATCATTTTCAGCTTGATCTAAAAATATTAATGTCTAAATAACAGAACTAGTAATTTGTATAGCGATCATCCCAATGCACTCGCATTAAAAAGACTGAATTGCTGTGCATACTGCGAGATAAAGCCCATTCATGTCGGCAAAAGCTAGTGTGCAATCGCGTTAAAGAGGATGAATGACCGGCCGCGCTCTGAGGCCAAAGTCTCAGTGGAACAACCCTCTCCACCCCCTGCTCAAATATCTGTTTTGTCCCTTTTGCGTCCAGCTTGTATTATAATTATAATGTAATTCATTATGTCTCTGCAGCACATGGCACAAAGGGTGGAGTGCTCCCCCGAAGTCCCTCCTTGCTGTTCAGGCTGACCCAACACGTCCTACCTCACCAGAAATCCAGCCTGCATACCCCCATCTGAATCATGTGTCCCTCCTTGTGTTGATTAAGATATCAACACCCTGGGTGACAGCTGTGTGCAATCCCATCACATAAGACGCACTTTGTTTGAGGTCCAGACCAAAGGTAGGTGCACCGTGGATGTTCTCAGAAAGAAATATCAGAATCAAACCAGCTGTAAACCCAACGCTATCTCACGACCAATTCATACGTATTTTACGAGGTGGCTTATTCGTACGAATTTGTACAACCTCACTCGTACGATTTTATACGATTTGTCTAAACCTCAGTGACGGTTAGGTTTAGGGGCAGAGTTAGGTGTAGGTCATTCGTACAAATTAATCAAATTGTGCAAGTGGTAAAATACGTACGATTTGGCAAAAATCGTATGAATTTGTTCAAGTGTGGTCGTACGAATTCGTACGAATAAGCCACGTTGTAAAATATGTACGAATTGCCATGAGATTGGGTTGAACCACTGGAGAACAAATAAGTAACAACAAAAATACTTTAAATTAACGCAACAGTGTTTGGAAAGGTGCTATTTTTGGAATTAGTCTAAAGTCAAATTATAAAATCTGAATGGATTCTGTATTGGCAGGATTAAATCACCGTGAACGTTGTCTGTTGCAAAAAAAAAAATATATTAAAAAACAGATCATACTAAGGTCCAGCTTGGGCTCCAGTAAACGTATTCTAAAACTCTCCATTAAGAGGAATTATCTTTTCGAGACATGATTGTGTCCCAAAATTACTTTCTTTAGGAATGTGCTGGGCTTAATTAAATCCTTTCGCTGAACAGGATGCTGAATTTTTGACAATGATGAGGCCATTCCCCATTGAACATAATGGTTCTGAGGTTAAATTGAAGGTTGTGTGAATTCTGAAGAGAGCGGCTTTTGCTGTACCCGGGAGGGTGCATTCATATTCAAATGGTTGAAGATGGACATGTACTAGGACTAAAATACATGTATGTTGTGACATTACAAATATTTATAATGAAACAAATTAAATTAAATCAAGAATAAATAACCGCAGTGTAGTCACTTGAAGGTACTGAAAACACCGCAATGAATGTGTAATTTATTTACTTACAAACATAGGATATTCACAATAATCCGCAATAAGAAAAGTGTAGTGTATATATTATTCATGATAAAATTAGATGAGCAACATACCTAAAGCCACACACAAATCTTTTCAAAACATAATCAGACTTGAGCATCAAATTGAAATAACCCATTATATAGGATCACAACCTGCTATTGTACTATTAAAGCTGAAACTCAGTATGGGGCATATAACACGTAACAACATGCCTTAGCAGCATAATAAGTCTTTTTGAGATGGGAGTAATGGCTTATGGGAGAGTCAGAGACCATGCACACTCTCTCCTGCAATTAGACGCCCAACATCAGTCCACCATTGCACCTTCCCAATTAACACCTCGCTTGGCAATCGTTTTTAGGGCATGAGGCTGACTCCCCTGGCACCCACTACCTGTCTCGGCTCCTCTCAACACGTGCCCACCTTCAATATGGAATTAACAGTGCAACTCACCCCTCTCGGACCCAGCATGCCTTAGATTAAGCCTGTGCAGGTCTGAGATATGCCAGGCTGCCAGCCCTTCTGAATGAAGGTTCCAGGGTGTTAAGATTCCGAGTGCAACGGGGGCCAGTGCCAGCTATTGTGCCGCCATTATTTTAATAATAATTAAACTCCTGTATTAATAAGTTCTTAACTAGACCCCCCCACCCCAATTCTAATTCCACTTCCAATAAACACCTGATAAGAGAATCATTTTTATGGCCACCTGGGTACTCGAGCATATCACACTTGATAAGACCTTAATGGATCAAATAAGTTGCTGGGGCTTAGCAAGGGGCTTTTGTGTGACAGAGAAAGTGCTTTTCCCTCTTGCTTCAATTGAAAATGGTGCATTTCCATAAACACAAAGATGGGGCATTTTTATCAACAAGGATTCCAGCAGAAATCTTATAATGGCATCCATATTTGTATTAACTAACACGAAAAGTTGTATAAGATTATAAATTATTTTACACACAGGGCGTTGTGTTAATAACAGTGACAGAAAGGTTTACCTTATTTTTTTTTTAGACATATTCCCTTCCACCTTATAGAATATATTTATAAATTGTAATTATTAATTATTTCAATGAAGTTTACAAAAATACATTATTTTACATATTTTATACCTGTTGTGAATATTGTGGCATTTGCTTAGAGTTACCACATTTTACCTCAATAAAATGTGTCTGTTCATCAAATCGTCAAAACATTGGATATGCCAAGTGTTTAAAGAGATCCTCTCGTATATATATATATAATATATATATATATATATATATATATATATATATATATATATATATATATATATATATATATATTGTATATATATAATGAATAAAATAAAAGTAAGAATATTTAAGTTAAATTTAAAAGATCATATGATGAGTGCATTCAGGTCATTTTTAATGAAGTAATTTTAATGTAAATTTAAACAATTGCAAAGATCTAGACAAATAATAATAATAATTAGAATGGCATCACACAACCCAAATATCAGTAGCTTTTTTATATCACTATAATTCTTATAAAACCAATGAAAGGTTGAAAGATACTTACTGCACCATTGCTCCCTGTAACCTTTATAAATGCACTGAATAAAACCTATTAAGCATCTCAGTGATCAACACCACAAATCCTCAAGTATTTAATACATCACAATTTTAAAAGAATTAAGTGACTTAATGCCTAAAAGAATCACTTGTACCTGCAAGAAATTGATTCACTTACTTGTATTATATGTATTAAACATGTAATTATTTTTTCCTACTTTCCTCGTGTTCATAAAATAGTAAAATGAGATCTTTACTGATACTGTGTTTAATAAAAGCACACTTATTAACTAAACCAGCCACATATCGTGGGCGGTATTATGATTGTATTATCTTTTTAACTTTGGGTTGACATCATTAATCCATCTACTCTTCAGAGACAGTATGAAGTGTGAATCTGACACACGTGGCTCCCACACTAAATAGTCAGTGAACAGTGGTCAACTACAATCTGGTGATCATCTACATTCATAATTCATTTCAGCCACATTATAGCAGTTTTTTCAATTAAGTGCTTTCATGAGTTGCAGCAGCAATTAGACAAGCAACTGATATAAACTCAATCACAGCAGCCTGATGACTGACGACTTTAACTAGATTAATATCTCTTCCTCATTCATAAAAGTATGCATTGGCTTACTATTTGTAAACTTCAATAATCTGATTAGCTAGTATCAATTAAAGAATCAAAATATATTATATTAAATTCATATTGCTTATTGGCATGACATACTTAGGTACATATTGCCAAGCATTGCACATAGCATGTAGTATATGTTAAGAGAGATATAGTAAACAGTAGTTTACAGTTCCATGAACTAAAGAGTCATGTAGGAAAATAAATAAAGAGAAACTGAAACGGCTTTCTAGCAAAGCTGGCAATAAACTCAAGACTATATTGCAAATAAAATTATATCAATGTATTAATTATACAGTCATATATATCAAGAAGAAAATATATATAAACATTTCTTTAGCAAACTTGGAAATAAACTGCAAACAAAATAAGAGAACATTAGAAAAACTGGAACATATGGATTAAAAAATAATAATAATAATATAAAACTAAATAATCCAAAGAGAACTGCATGAAACATCTTTGACATACTTCACAAGGCTCCTGAAGCACAGGTCATATAGCATGAGAACTAAGTGTCCCTTTACCCTTGTGGAATAACAATAAAGCAATACAGTAGCCATGTTTCTGCTGGTTAAATCTGCTGCACCCACACTGTGCACTGTTCAGGCTTGATTGACAGGATCACATAGGGAGCTATTAGCTGATTATAAGTACAGGCTAATCCCACATTTGTCAGTTTCCAGCTGATGTCTGTTCATGCCACAGTGAGGCCCAACTCTCCCCTACTTTTCTAAAACAAGTGCAATCTCACACACCTGTAACACAAGCGAACAACAAGCCACACGCTGGCATATGCTCTCACACGGCGCACGACACACCATATCGAATAAAGCCATCATGTTCTTATTAGAGGATGGGTTTGGCACAGCGTGACAGCTTTTATACATGACTGTCTATTAAATGCTCCCACAAATGGTACTTGCGAACTTGGAGGGCTACACTAAAGACCTCTCATGCACCTCTGCTTAAGATATGTTTTCTGTTGTTCTGTTCATATAGCACATTAATATATATATATACATATATATATATATATATATATATATATATATATATATATATATATATATACATATACAGGAAGAAAAATTAGGTAAAATGCCCTTGACATAACATTTGTGGGTTATGAGGAAATTTGTTTGGATATGTGTTTAGGTTTCACTAAGTCACTTCTTATTTATGAATATGACAAACATGATCGATGACCCTGTCATCTATTTTGACACTTTGTTTATTCTTGTACATGCTCATTCTTATATACTGAGACGAGCACTGGCCTTGGATGCTTCACCTCTGTATATTCTTTTTGAAGACGAATTGCAAGGAAGGAAATTATGGTGTTGCTTTTCTTTGTGAGGAGATGCTTTCTGTGTGAATCCACAAAGTGTTCTGATTGAATCTTGCTTCAATTCTGAATTCGGATTCTGGACCTCCAAGTTATAAATAATGCATTAAATTAAGTTACAATGTGTGTTATGAGGCCCATGAATGAACTGCCAGGAACTGGCAGAAAAAAATCTGATTTACATTCTGGTTAAAGTTCAAATTTATTCCAATATATAATAAGGTTTAAGTTTAGTTCAGATTATTTGCTGTCATCTTTTTCCTTTCTTTCTTTTTCAGTTTACGATGGCTTATTATTTTTGCAGAGAGGTGTTTCAGGCCTACTGGGACCACTTAAAAGTTTATGCAGAGCACCGCCCAAGTAACACAGAAAAAGCATTGAAGTATACACACATAGCGCCTTTTCTCTGAGCCTCTCAGGCCTGGCCAGGGGGAGTGTTGTTGGTTTATGAGAGGGAAAATAGTCCAAGCTTCTGCAAAAGAGAAACAGGATTAAGGCCTTTGTGACACACACAATGGTTAGGGGAATTAGCAATAGTTGTAGGCACTTAGAGGGCTCTCACAACTGAAGCTTATCCCAGATTTTGCACGATAATCATTTGAATATCAACAGTGTTTTGCAACTACAGCGCTAATGTATAAACTTCTCTCTTTTGGGTTAGTCCAAATCCCCCAGCGGATGAAGCCGTAGCAAACGGAAATATCTGAAAAAAAAAAAAAAAAAAAATCGATGGTTTTGTAACCTCATGCACATTTTAAAGTAAAAAAGGAGCTGTTGCATGCATGTTTATTTTATTATACAGCTCATAATTTATATCTTTCTACTCTTCGTGTTCCTTTCTTTTTAAACATATACATTTAAAACTAATTATAAACTTGCAGGTTGTCATTACTCTTCCAAGTACTTTTTTTTTCTTGTTTGGCTTATAGATAATAAATCATTAGGTTGGTGTGTGGAAAGTAGCAGTGGGACATAGTGTGGAGTCTGTTGGCATCTGCTTATCTGCCTCATTAGACTGTCTTTTACGGGGACTGGGAGGGAGCACACACTACTGTTAGCAGGGAGCTCACAGAGGGGAGTACACTACAAACACACTGCCATGCCTGGAGGAGTGTGATGGCTTCAGATTTTCTGAGAAAGAGAGAGAGAAGTTGGAGAGAGGGATAGAGAGAGTGAGAAAGAGAGAGAGAGAGGGAGAAAAAAAAGGTATTGTCTATATCACAAAACATTGAGTGAGATCAGCGGACTTGTCAAGAGGCCTTGGCTTGAATATGAATGATGAGAGAAGAGCAGGGTGGTCTGGGTGGCTTGGGTGGAGGCGGGCGAGAGAATAAGCCCAACTGTCCCTGCCAGCCTCACAGCAGGCAAATCAAACACAGTTGAGACAACTCCGCTCGAGCTCTCTGATGACAAAATGAGAGAGGAATGCAGCCGAATTTCACACAGGCGGAGGAATGCTGGCGTACACAGCTATCCGTATCATCCTCTGTGGTGATAATGGCAAGTGAGCGTTCGATATTTTAGAAAAAGAAAAAGTTTACAACATGGCTGCTGTCAGAAACAGTCAAGTGTTACTCCATAGCGACAAGTAGCCAGCAAAATGTTGTTGTTGTTTTTTCTCTGTCAAGCAA
Source organism: Carassius auratus (assembly GCF_003368295.1). Taxonomy (NCBI): domain Eukaryota; kingdom Metazoa; phylum Chordata; class Actinopteri; order Cypriniformes; family Cyprinidae; genus Carassius; species Carassius auratus. The sequence continues at coordinate 29,301 of NW_020523473.1, forward strand.
AACAGTGGGTCAGCTACAAGTGAGCCGTGACATTTTCGGCTAACTCTAAATGAAGACGTTAAGACATAAAATACCACACCCCCC